>NC_053492.1:208524960-208664960 GCF_905171775.1 Rana temporaria | reverse complement strand
CTGGGACCGGTGGTCGCACTCGCGAGGCCTGCGGCGGGGGCGCGCACCCACTGGGAAGCAGTGTTAACCACTTAAGACCCGATTTGGCACTGCGTCGCTTTAACTGACAATTGCGTGGTCGTGCGATGTGGCTCCCAAAAAAAATTGGCATCCTTTTTTTCCCACAAATAGAGCTTTCTTTTGGTGGTATTTGATCACCTCTGTGGTTTTTATTTTTTGCGCTATAAACAAAAATAGAGTGACAATTTTGAAAAAAAAAAATAAGTTTTGCTATAATAAATATCCCCCAAAAATATATATATATAAAAAAAAATTCTTCAGTTTAGGCTGATAAGTATTCTTCTACATATTTTTGGTAAAAGAAAACTATACTATAAGCGTTTATCGATTGGTTTGCGCAAAATTTATAGCGTTTACAAAATAGATTTATTGCATTTTTATTAATTCTTTTTTTTTTTTACTATTAATGGCGGCGAGAAGCGATTTTTTTTGTGACTGCGACATTATGGCGGACACATCGGACAATTTTGACACATTTTTGTGACCATTGTCATTTTCACAGCAAAATATGCTATAAAAATGCATTGTTTACTGTGAAAATTACAATTGCAGTTTGGGAGTTAACCACTAGAGGGCGCCGTAGGGGTTATGTGTGACCTCATATCTTTTTCTAGCTGTAGGGGTGCGGGGCTGGACGTGTGATGTCATTGATCGTGTTCCCTATAACAGGGAATACACGATCAATGAAGCTGCCACTGTGAAGAACGGGGAAGCTGTGTTTACACACAGCTCTCCCTGTTCTTCAGCTCCGGGGACCGATCGTGGCCGCGTCCCGCGACCACAGAGCTTCGGACCGGGTCGTGGGCGCGCCCGCGACCCATGGCTGGGCACTTAAAGAGGACGTACAGGTACGTGCTTGTGCCCAGCCGTGCCATTCTGCCGACATATATCTGCAGGAGGCGGTCCTTAAGTGGTTAAAGGGCCGTACCTGTACGCCAATCTGCCTGCCCGTGCCATTCTGTTGACGTAAATAGGTGTGCAGCGGTCGGCAAGTGGTTAAGTGTAAGATGAAATGGGTTCATTTTCAAAATTAAAGATATTTAATTCTACAAGGTTAGTAGAAACCCCTAATAGAACAGTCAAAGTAAAACAATATACTATATGTGCATGTCTAAAACTGAAAGAAATATATACTTAAAATAATAAACTGATACACTAAAAATGCAGACTGATGCTTATAATGTAGTCCAAACATTTTCAGGGTGAATCCTGGGCATGATTACATAGAATTCAGACAAACCTAAATGCAGGGTATTAGCTGCCCAGGCATAGACTGTTCAACAGTTTCCTTAAACTTTCTTGATTAGAACAGGTGTGTACTGCATAGACTTGAGCTGAAATGTTGCAAAAATTATGAGCAGGTGGTGAAGACTCAAGGCTGATTACATTATTTCCTACTAAATAACTTGGGAAAAGGCTTAAGGTGATTATATCTGTATTAGTGCACTTGCAACAGAGACAATTGTGATACTTTATTTGCACTAACATTCTATTTTTCAGGAAAAACTTTTGGGGTGTGCCCCTTCTCACAGGTTCAAGCAAAAAAGTCTAAAGACCATACACACAATCGGATATTCCGACAATTGTCCGATGGACGTGTTTTGTCGGATAATACGACCGTCTGTACTGTATGCTCCATCGGACAATTGTTGTTGGAATTTCCGACAACAAATGTTGCTTGGCCATGCTCTCAAATTGTTTGACAACAAATGTGGTCCGTCTGATTATCCGATCGTGTGTACACTAATCCGGACTAAAATGCAAAGTACAAACACGCGTGCTCCGAACCAAAGCTAACCATAAGACAACATTAGCAGAAGTTGTCCAAAGGGTGGCGCTAAAGAGCAGAAAAACCACATAGTTTTGTGAATGTTGGCTGAAAAAGTTCTGCCGTCTGTATGCAGAACAAGTTCACGGCTAACACCCTTCGGACAAAAACCCACGGATTTGTCCAATGGAAGTATGATCGTGTGTATGAGGCTTTACAAAATGCAGTAAAGAATGGAAAGTCTTGCAGGGCAGCCTGGATAGTGGTTAACGGTTATCAGGGACTGAAAATGCCATATTTGTTTTAGTACAAACTGACAACTGTGTGGAACTACAAAAAGGAAATTATCGTTGTCTCCTCAGGATCATGGTTTAGTCATTTCCAAATCTTAATATACAAATGTCTGAATATATAATACAGTATTATAAAAGAAACAGAAACATTTCTGTGTTGACATATATTGTCTGGTATATAGTAATGTATGGCTTAGACTTGAGGAAGTCATTCATTATACAGGGTGGGCCATTTATATGGATACGCCTTAATAAAATGGGAATGGTTGGTGATATTAACTTCCTGTTTGTGGCACATTAGTATATGTTAGGGGGAAACTTTTCAAGATGGGTGGTGACCATGGCGGCCATTTTGAAGGCGGCCATTTTGAATCCAACTTTTGTTTTTTCAATAGGAAGAGGGTCATGTGACACATCAAACGTATTGGGAATTTCACAAGAAAAACAATGGTGCGCTTGGTTTTAACGTAACTCTATTCTTTCATGAGTTATTTACAAGTTTCTGACCACTTCTAAAATGTGTTCAATGTGCTCTCCAGTGACATGCGGCGAGTGCTACGCTGTGGGCTCTTGCTGAATGAAGCTAGGACAGCCACTGATGTTTCTTCATTAGACCCCTTTCACACTGGATACGCCTATAGCGGAGCATTAAAATCGCGGTAAAAATCACAGTAAAATATCGGTGTTTTACTGAGATTAGCACTCGCCGCATGTCACTGGAGAGCACATTGAACATATTTTAGAAGTGGTCAGAAACTTGTAAATAACTCATGAAAGAATAAAGTTACGTTAAAACCAAGCACACCATTGTTTTTCTTGTGAAATTCCCAATAAGTTTGATGCGTCACATGACCCTCTTCCTATTGAAAAAACAAAAGTTGGATTCAAAATGGCAAACTTCAAAATGGCCGCCATGGTCACCAGCCCTCTTGAAAAGTTTCCCCCCTCACATATACCAATGTGCCACAAACAGGAAGTTAATATCACCAACCATTCCCATGTTATTAAGGTGTATCCATATAAATGGCCCACCCCGTACAATCTTCCTTCCTTTAACCACAGGTTGTCACAGTGAAAGGTGTCCCAGCCATCAGAAAACAATGAGGACTGCTGGCAACCGACAGGCTGGTTGTACGGAGGTCAATCGATAAATCAACTTCAGTAGAACCAGCTTGCCCATAGATGGTTCAAAAACTCAACCGATTCAGCAAGAATAAGAGGAATTTTAATCTGTCTACGGCTGGCCTTACTCTGAAATCTGTTGTTTAAAGGAATCAGTTATGCTTTCATTTCTGTGCAGGTGAGCTGGTTATTATTTATGAGCCAATCTTGATGTATACGTGTACTTGAATTTGCAGAGCTACTCTTTTTCCTGAGGCATTGTGGTGGGTAGAGTGAAACCTTGAGACTCTTTGGTTCAGGTGACAGATCTGGTAAAACCAGCAGGGTAAATCCTATAATTGAATGCTCCAAGATATATTAAAACAAATAATTATCCAATTCATCTACAATCCACTCAATCTTGAAATGTCAGTTTTGGATGTGTTGGCCCTTTAACCACTTGCCGACGGCTGGACGTCTATAGACGTCCTCGGCTTTGTAGGGGTATATCTGAATGATGTGTGCAGCTACAGGCATCATTCAGATATTGCCGTTTTCGGACGGCAATTCCCTACACCATAAGAATCTATCTTACGGGTGGTCAGAGGGGACGTCCCCCCATTAGCCACACCCCGGTGCTTCTACCGACTCACCTGAGGGATCGGTGAGCCAGTGAAGAGGATCCGCCAGCCCCGGTTCTTGACCATAGAGATTTTCGGCAGACCAGAAGGTTGCTGGAGTCTCTATGATCGTCGGAGGCCGGGCGCGATGTTATGACATCACGCCTGGCCTCTGCATTAAAAAAACGGCGCCACTTTGGCTAGGAATTAACATTAAAAAATGTTTTATAACTATATATATATATTTTTAAAGTGCCCCTGTCCCCGTGTGCTTGCACGCAGAAGCGAACGCATATGTTAGTCCTACCCACAAATGAATACGGTGTTCAATCCACACATGTGAAGGTATCTATTTACTCGGCGTAATTTCATCTTTCACATTATGCAAAAAAATTGGGCTAACTTTAATGTTTTGTTTTTTCTTAAAGCATGAAACATTTGAAAAATTGCTGCGCAAATATCGTGCGAGATAAAAAGTTGCAATGATCGCAATTGTATTCTCTAGGGTCTCTGCTAAAAAAAAAAAAAACATATCTAATGTTTGGGTTTGGTTCTGTGTAATTTTCTAGCAAAAAAAATATGTTTTTTACATGTAGGAGCAAAGTGTCAGAATTGGGCTGGTTGGCAAGTGGTTAAGGAAAGATACCCTGACATGAAACTTGGCTTGTTTTATCTGCCTTCCTTGGAAGGAAATGTAGTTGGTCGCAAATGCTACTTGCATTTTATTATTTTTCTTATTATTACTATGGCTATATTTGAGATAATGTTGTAGTATGTCCTTGTTTCATTACCTTTTTGCTTGAATCAAGAGAAATTAATTTTAACATTAGAAAGTATCATTATATAACAAAAGAGGGGAGGCAGGGTTAAATTATAAAGGCTCTACACAATAACCAAAATATACGCTGACACTACTTATTTTAAGGATGTTTTCAGAATGAATATAAAGCAGATAGAGTTTTTTTTTCTAAAGCAGTTTAAATAATTTTATATTTAGTCACCTATTACAAAAGTATGCACCAAATAAATAAAATACTGACAGCACTACAGCATAAGGTTTTGTTTGCCTGCACTTGGCTCACAGGTTATATGAAGCACACGGGGTAATTTAGCAATCAGGAGTTACAGTTGCCATGGAAACCATAGTAACCATACTTCAGTAGCTCTATATTCTCATCAGCTATTGAAGAAAATATTGTATACTGTAGTGTTTCAGATGTGATTCGAATAAAGATGATGCTATAGAAATATACTGATAATGCCAATAAATCCTGTACCTAGCAAATTTCCTGATATACACACTTAGATGAATAGAATTATTTGTAAAATGCATGAAAAGGGCACACTACCTGCATTATATGTGCACTTTAACACAGACAGTGCTCCCCATTCTCCCTGCAATATATAACCAAGTCACACTCCAGAAGGTTTATTGGCATTGGTAATGCAGGGTATTGTTTTGAGAAACATATGGAATATACAGTACATCACCCGTACACAATATTCTCACATCAGTGTAATGCTATTAAGTTCTAAATATGGTTCACAACAGAGATCAAACTTGGTACCTCTACCATAGGTAACATTATAGGGTTGTGTAAGATTGGGGAACTAAACTCAAGTAGCAGGTGCATTTACAATGGGCAGCGCCAGTCCAAACCTGTAGTTTTAGGGCGTGGCAGCCCACTTTTATTGAGAAAAAGAAAAGTTCACTTAAACAGTTGCCCACGCAGGGGTTTCTTCCACAAAACAACAATTAACGAAAATACCAAGCCACCTGGCTTACATGTTGGCAGCACTTCTGCTCCTCTTACCAGTCCTTTGACTGTGTCATTCAGTCCTTTCTCACACTTGGCTCTCTAGCCTTCAGTTGCAGCGCCCTACTGCATGGCCTACCTATGGCCTAAGAATTGGGGTTCTCCTGACACCCCTGATGGGAGCCGACCTGACTCTTGGGATCCGCTGCCTTGGGGCTGAGTCCTTTGACCCCTTGATGAGACCTCCATCTCCTGGCTTGTGGCTAGGTCCTCTGACCTCTCGATGAGACCTCTGTCTCCCACACTGGGAGCGGTCTCCAAACTGGAAGCTTTGTCCAAAATGAGAGCCCTGAGCAATTCTCAGACCTGACTATATAATGACCCTGCACACCTTTCAGGCAACTAGCAAAACCTGGACCCAAGATTGAATGTTCTGATTCAGAACTACAGAATCTGGAGAGATGCTAGTTCTGAACCTTGCATTAACCCTTAATGAGACTCCCGAGTCACCTTTTCCTATAAACTTATAGTGACAGAGCCTCTCTCTGCCACAGTTGATTTACTAATGCTGTTCACTTTGCAAATAATTGTCCCCTTAGTTTATTGAATGTAGGGAAGCTTTGCTAACTGTCATCAAACAAACATGCACAAGCAAAAACTCGTTTTTTTTTTTAACCACTTCAATACCAGACACTTTCGCCCCTTCCTACCCAGGACAATTTTCAGCTTTCAGCGCTGTCGCACTTTGAATGACAATTGCGCGGTCATTCAACAATGTACCCAAACCAAATTTTTATTATTTTCTTCCCACAAATAGAACTTCCTTTTGGTGGTATTTGATCACCACTGGGGTTTTTATATTTTTGCTAAACAAACTAAAAGAGAACGACATTTAAAAAAAAAAAAAGATTGGCACTTATAGGTGGCACTGATAGATGGCACTGGATAGGCAGCACTGATGAGGAGCTACTGACAGGCATTACTGAGTGGCATCTGAAGTGCACTGACAGGCATCTTTCAATCATCTGCCATATTTTGTTGTCTGCTATACCCCCTGCTTGCAATAAAGACCTTTGCTGATGAAAAGGTGTTTTGGCGAGTTCAGCCATCTGATTAAAACTGTCCGCTGTGATTTTATCTGCTTATACATGCCAGGCATAGAGGTCTCACCAAGGGATAAGTCACTATTAAAACAGTTGGAGTCAGAATAGAGAGGGTAAATATCCCTAAACAGGGGCATAGACAGCAATAATAACTTGACAGGTGTTATAGTCATTCTCCACTCTATCCAAAACCTTTGCCTTTAGCTATATTAACCACTTGCCGTCGCCGCACCGTCATAATACGTCCACAAGGTGGCTCTCCTAGGCGAGATCACGTATTATGACGTCCTACCTTTTAGCCGCCACTAGGGGCGCACGCGCGCCGCCGGAGGCGCGCGCACGCGCCCCCCGCTCGCCCCCGACTCCCGTGCGTGTGCCCGGCGGGCGCGATCGCCGCCGGGCACACGCGATCGCTCGGTACAGAGCGGGGAACGGGAGCTGTGTGTGTAAACACACAGCTCTCGTTCCTGTCAGCAGGGGAAATGCTTTTCTTCGGTTCATACACTGTATGAACCGAGGATCAGTGTTTCCCCTAGTGAGGCCACCCCCCCCCCCACAGTAAGAACACACCCAGGCATACTTAACCCCTTCCCCGCCCCCTAGTGTTAACCCCTTCACTGCCAGTGGCATTTTTATAGTAATCTAATGCATTTTTATAGCACTGATCGCTATAAAAATGCCAATGGTCCCAAAAATGTGTCAAAAATGTCCGAAGTGTCCGCCATAATGTCGCAATACCAAAAAAAAAATCGCTGATCGCCGCCATTACTAGTAAAAAAAATATTAATAAAAATGCCATAAAAATACCCCCTATTTTGTAAACGCTATAACTTTTGCGCAAACCAATCAATAAACGCTTATTGCGATTTTTTTTTACGAAAAATATGTAGAAGAATACGTATCGGCCTAAACTGAGGAAAAAAAATGTTTTTTTATATATTTTTGGGGGATATTTATTACAGCAAAAAGTAAAAAATATTCATTTTTTTCAAAATTGTCGTTCTATTTTTGTTTATAGCGCAAAAAATAAAAACCGCAGAGGTGATCAAATACCACCAAAAGAAAGCTCTATTTGTGGGAAAAAAAGGACGCCAATTTTGTTTGGGAGCCACGTCGCACGACCGCGCAATTGTCTGTTAAAGCGACGCAGTCCCGAATCGCAAAAAGTACTCTGGTCTTTGGGCAGCAATATGGTCCGGGGGGTAAGTGGTTAAAGACAGCAAACCAACTAGTGATGCGATTGTATAAGATCCAAATATATGTGTATCTGCAAGAGTATAATGGGTTTCATGTTAGATCTAGTGTCTCTCCAGGCCATGAAGATAATATGATAACCAAGTACAGGTCATCTATAGTCACAGGAGAAGTTCTGAATTGTATCCATTCTTCTCATTACACGTTGGCTGTGTTCTCTATTTGTTTTCATAATTATGGGATAGTGACAATGCAAATCTTCTAGGTAGTTATTGTCAGTCCACTGCCTTTGGAATCAGCACTGAAGTTTTTTTTTTTATTATTATTATTACTATTATTAATATTTTATAACCCACAAAAACATGTGTCTATTCTTGGGTAAGTGTATTTTTTTCAAAAGCATAAATACACAAAAAACAGGGTAACATTTCCTTTATTAAATACTTATACTTCTTATATTAAATAACAGAATGGAGTACTAGATCATGCTGCTGATATTAGCAGCATTTTTAAGCAAAATTATTATAGTAAGAGAGACATACCCACAATCTGCTTTTTATTTGCTAAATTCAATTAAAGAAACATATCAGTGATAACTAAAGTAGTAATAAAAGAGACACTGTTTTTACCATAATGCATATTAGAGAGCCTGTAAAACCATCTCCTGTAGAAATTGGCATCCCTCTAGATAAAAATATAATTACAATTTTAGTTTTTCACCGCTGCTGGTTTCAGGTGCTGAAGTGCCGCTTTCCCTAACTTCTGTGCAGGGGAACACAAAACCTGATTACATCACAGCAAGCCTATACTAGGGATAGCACAGACTTGGGGTAGGCAGAAGAAAAGGAGTAGCTCTACTCCCTATAGACCCAGACGGAAGTCCAAGGAGGATCACATAGTGCCACATGGGGAGAACATGCAATGGTGTTTGCAATGGAAAACCCTGTAAGTAGATGGAGACACCTAAAAAAAAAACGGAACCGTTTTCTAATAGGGGGTTGGAAAGAAAGGCACACAGCAACGATAAGTGTTGTGGTCTGCAGCACCATGTGCATTTCTCTTGTGAGGGTTTAATATCATTTTTGCTCTTCTTCCCCTGCAACCTGCATTGATCACTTCCGACCGTTTACCGCAACACCAGACAATCCATGTGATATCCTCTCATGTGCATAGTTCCCATTGGAACTATGTAGAGGGATGTGTGCCTATTCCTATTCCACCATGTTACACAGTGTGTGATGTCTAATCCCTGCCCCCTGCCTGCTGGAAGCTGAGAAATACCATCTGATATAAGTATCTTATGCCCTGTACACACGATCGGAATTTTCAATGGGATAAAATCCAATGGAATTTTCCGTCGGAATTCCGTTCAAGCTGTCTTGCATACACACTGTCAGACCAAATTCCGACCGTCCAAAATGCTGCGATGTAAAACACTACGACGAGCCGAGAAAAATGAAGTTCAATGCTTCAGAGCATGCATCAACTAGATTCTGAGCATGCATGTTTTTTTCTCCATCGGAGTTCCACACAGACAATCGGAATTTCCATTGGAAAAAATAAAACATGTTCTGTTTCTAAACTCGGAAAAAAGTCTGATGGGGTCCACACACGGTCGGAATATCTGATGAAAAAATTCCGTCTGACTTTTTCATCGGAAATTCCGATTGTGTTTATAAGGCATAAGAGGCTCTGGAGGAGAGAGGGCTGCAGAAAAACAGGTATAGCTTATGTGGAAAGATTTGCTCCATCACATTACATCACGTGAGGCTATTAACTGCAATGGGCTTATGTAAGGCTGGACTAACATGAGCCATTTTTTTGTTCAACCAGCAGATTGATCAAAATAAAGTGTCTCAATTCCTCCATCCACATCAATCCATCCCACTCAGTCTTTGTATTCTGACAGGGGGGGGACTTCCCCCCTGCCAGAATACAGTGATCCGCACCACCAGCTATAGCTATAGCTATAGCTGGCGATGCTGCTCAAGAGAAACAAACAGGCTGGTTGTACAGAAGTCGATCAATAAATCGACTTGAGCATACCCAGCCTGCCTATACGTGGATAGACATTTGGTTGGTACCTGCTGAACTGGATGATTTTTGATCCACGTATAGCCAGCTTTAGGGTTTATTAACACTGTAAGGCTTTGTATAAGGGAACAGTAATTTTGTTACCCTTTTTGAAATATAAAACAGCCAACACAACTCTACCTTTTATTAAGATCATCTCTTCCAAGTTCCAAAATCTTCTGTGCGGGGACAAGGGGGTCTTGCGTTGCCGTTGCTTGCCAAAGATTGGTGAATGTACTACGCTTGTATAAAAACTTTTACTGCGACTAAGCACAAAGCTTATCCATGAACATTTAACCGAAAATGTACCCCCCCCCCCCCTTCATGACCATGCAATTTTTTGCGATACGGCACTGCGTTATTTTAACTGACGATTGCACGTTCATGCCACGCTGTAAAATTGATGTTCCTTTCCCCCCCCCACAAATAGAGCTTTCATTTGTTTTTATTTTATCACCTCCGTGGTTTTAATTTTGTGTGCTATAAAGAAAAAAATGGACAATTAAAAAAAAAAATTATATTTTGTTTACTTTCTGCTATACAACGCATTCAATAAAAAAAATGATCAAATTTCTTCATCAATTTAGGCCAATATATATTCTGCTACATATTTTTGGTAAAAAAAAAATACAATAAGCGTATATTGATTGGTTTGTGCAAAAGTTATATTGTTTAAAAACCATGGAGTATTTTTATTTATTTTTATACTAGTAATGGTGGTGACCAGTGACGTATAGCAGAACTGCAATATTGCAGCAGACAAATTGGACACTAAATGACACTTTTTGGGGACCAGTGACACGAATACAGCGATCAGTGCTAAATACATATGCACTGTCACTGTACTAATGACACTGGCTGGGAAGGGATTAACATTAGGGACGATCAAAGGATTAACTGTGTGACTAGCTGGCGTTTCCTTACCATAGGAAAGGTCCTTGTACTAGGGGAAGGCATGGATCGTTGCCCCTGCTTTTCAGAGACACAGGATCCATGCCTTCTGTACTGTCAGGATGGTGATCTGCCTTGTCTACATAGGCAGATTGCCGTTCTTCCTCTGTACCGAAGGGTCAGTGGGCGCCAGTAGACATCAAGTCCACACTACCCGCCGATCAGCTCCTGCTATGTATAACCACAGCGGGAGTGGGCTGCCGGCTGCATGCCCTAGACCCGGAAGTGCAGGATCACATACTAGGTTTGTGATCCTATGCAGCAGATCCTTGCCGCTGTATATGTTAAATATATGGTCGGCAATCGGTTAAATGCTCAGTTCACCTTTGGGGAAAAAATAATCAATGCACATATTTCTGTAGAAAAAAATGTGTATTTAATATTTGTTCCCCCCAGGAGCCTGCAGAGCATTGCACCTGTGATCAGTGGATTGCGGGTGTAATGTCAGGCTCCTGCAGGCATCTCTTTCAGCTTTGTTGACCATACCTCTGTAGGGCTTTCTGTCAGTAAACTACAAAGGTGCTCATCAGCGCCCTCATAGTTCATTAAGAACTACAAGCTGTGTGTTGCAGTGGAAGAAAGGACTTGTAGCTTCTTTCACAGATTGCTGTGATTGAATGAGGTACGACTATAAAATATGACAGTGGGTGCAGGGGAGAGGAACCCCTGCTTGCTGTCATTGGGGAATCGGGGGGTGCGGAGGAAGGTGATAAAGCATAATATATGTTACACCCTAAATATGGAACTTAACCATTAACCAATGCACACAAAAGCGTTTGAAGCTTGTAAATTGGGAACAGGACATAGGAGAAACTCCTTAAAGTTTAAGTTTTCCTCTTGAAACACGTTACATGTTAAAGGTCCCTTACTGTCTCCAATGACAAAACAGGAATGTTTTACCAAGGTGACAGTTCCTTTTTTTAAATCTGATCCTGGTGCTTGGGGAGTTCAATGGTACAATCATACCCATCCACCCCTGTAAGTCTCTAGGCATCCTAAATAAGTAAAGTTTCTATTTTTGTAACAGGTAGAGGCTCCATCTAGTTATGTGCATTGTATTTTGTATTTTATGTAACTTTTCGGGGACTGAATGGAAACAAAACTTGAGGCTATAACAGACACTGATAAAAAAAAGTGCAATTTTAAAAATCTGGCATTCTGGCAGGTTGCCCAATCCTCTCCTATGAACCGATTTAGAGAGTCGATATCCATGATTTATAGAAGTAAGATATTTAAAACCTATGAAAAAAAATGATTTGTCAGATCCACTGAAATGCACAGATATTGACTATCTTCAAAATGGTCAGAAATAAACCAGGTATCTGAAACCTGATTTACTCACGCCTACTGCATTATGGGATTTAAAATAATTATGATCAATCCACAGAAATCTTGCATCTTCCTTCCCCCCTCCACAGGCAAAATGTAATTTCTCCTTGTCATTGTTTGATAACATTGCACAGATCCTCGGGCTCTCTTTAACCAGACAGGATGTGCATTTTCATATAAGATTTGTCTCCACAGACTCATGCTGTCTGAGACCATTTTAAATGGCCTGTTTTTTTGTTTTGTTTTTATTATTATTCCTAAATGTAAAAAAAATCAATTACCTTACTAGATCAAGAAAAATACACAAATTTAAATGGAAAGTGTAATTGTAATGTGAAACCAGTGAGGTAATTACTACTACTGTGCTATTCAGCAAATACTGCACATATGCTTAAAGCCTTGTACACACGACCAAGGAACTCAATGGGCGAAACACATCGTTTTCCTCATCGAGTTCCTTGTTAGGCTGTCGAGGAACTCGACAAGGCAAGTTTCTCCATTCCCGTCGAGGAAAAAGAAGACATGCTCTCTTTTTGGCTCGACGGGATCCTCAACAGTTTCCTCGTCGAAAAATGTACACGCGACCGGTTTCCTTGGCAAAAAAACAATCCCAGCAAGTTTCTTGCTGGTTTGTGCAGAGAAACTCGGTCGTGTGTACGAGGACTTAGTCAGAAAGTCTGCTCAATTTACACTCCACTGTCATCTGGTGCATCTAGGGTTTACATTGCTCCTTTCATGTTCAGCTGGAGGGAACTTTCTAGTTAAATATGCTCAGCTGTCAATTTGGTTTGTAATTGGATAGCGAATACAATTTAATGTTTTTTTTTTGTAATTCATATACTCCGAGTTATTAAAGAAGTCTTGACCGCTGGCAAGTTAATTCAGGGAGCCTTTTTTCAATTCTTGTCCAATCACTGAACTCTAATCAGAGATGTGGGCAGGATCCAATAGAGATCCCAGAGCATGCATGGGCTTAGAAGGAACATTTTTCAGAAGATTACTTTCTTATTTGGACCATTACATCATAGAGGTAAAGAATACTGTCTTGTAATTCCTAGGGTCCATAGCAAGGGTAACACACTGCATCGCTACTGATTGCAGATTATAAAATGGCCACAAGATGGCAGTGCTCTGTAGTTTAGTTGGCACATCAGCCAGTATAGCCATGCTAAGAATGTTGGAACTTGTATGATGCAGGCAGCACTTCTTTATTCAGATAAGCTGGCAGAGAACTACATAATCCATTTGATTAAAAGGTGCAGGATCATATAAAAAAGGAAAGCCTGGGAACTCAAGGAGGAGAAAAGGAGAAGACCAGGAAAGAGACCTACCTCTCCTCTACTTTAATAACCTTTTACAACTTTCTGACACCGTTAGAGTGACTTCCCAGCTTGTCACCTTCATTAAAAGGAAACTCTGCCTGTTGTGTCATCACTGAGGAAGTGTCATCTTGTTATAAAAAGAGGATTACACCTCCAATGTGCACCAATGTAAAGAGCTCCATGAAGCTGGCAGAAGAGTTTTCTTAAATTGTCCTACATAAGCCCTGGTTCTGGTTACTAAAGAGCCCACAAGTGAACTAACCTAACCTTCCTTGCCCTCTTCCTTTTGCTAGTTTGGGGAAGATTCTCTCAGTAGGAGAGCTACTTTTAAAGTGGAGGTTCACCTTTACAGAAAAATCTTTAAGGGGAACTTACAAAGGACCACCTCCTCATCCCCCCCAGTTCCGCTGACCTGCAGCATGGCGATCTCCCGCTCTATTCACCTCTGGGCTAAGAAATCCCTGCAGCTTTCACTCTATTTCTTCCCCCCCCCCCCCGAGAGGACAGGCTACATGGGTTCTGATTGGTCGGCGCCGCCCATGTGATGGCGCCAACCAAATAAAATGTGCCTAAACGTCCCTCGTGATGGGGAATGTTTAGGAGATTAAGCTCCGGGGTTTTCTAAGCCCCGGAGCCGTGAGGCGGTTATACCAGAGCTCAGAACGAGAGATGGCCGTGCTGCAGGTCAGCGGGACTGTGGGGGGTGAGGAAGGGGTCCTGTGTACAGATTTTTCTGTAAAGGTGAACTTTCCCTTTAAATCCTGAGAGGACAAATTGGGTCACTGTTATATGTCAGACTAAATCTTACATAAATTAAACATTTTCTTCATTACAGTGGTGCGGTTAATTGCAGTGGTGCATTTACCCTGTGTGTGATATACCAGGTTACAGTTTTACAGTGGTATCAGCAGGGGTCATGCCTCACCCAGGGATCAGAAGTGAACAGGGGTTCCATTTTACTCATGATATGAGGGGGTAGTGCTACATAAGAAATTAAAAGTGGGAACCCTACTGGATCTTGTAGTGAAAGTCTGCATTTCACATACAGAGTTTCACTGTTTGAACTTATAAAATGTCCAAAAGCTATTTGTATTACTAGCAATGACACGTTGGGTATGATTTACTTAATGCAATTAGACTGTTCACTCTGCAAGTAAAGTTTCACCACATTAACGATGCTCTGGGGAACTTTCTCTTGCAGAGTGCAACGTCACTTGCAAAGTGAACAGTGTATTTGCCTTTAGCAAATCAACCACTTTGATACTAGTTACATCATGCTTTCTGTATAGGAATGTTAGGTATATTCAGAGTCACCATTTCGGCATTACAGAGACAGGAATAGTTGTAACCGCATTTTTTTAATTAATTTTTTTTGTGATCTGTGACAAGTTAGGGAGATTTTTCTTCAATTACTGTCCCAGAGACACAGTAGGAGATGAAGTCTGGATAGGTATCATAGGAAGAAGTATCCCCATTACAAGATTTTTCCCTCTATTCCTGTTCCAGTGACAACTGTCATCTCCAATCTGTACCATATCAATGGTCACTAGGAGAAATATAAAGGGATTTTTTTTCCAGTGGGGTCGCAGAGACAATAAAACAGGCCGAGTGAGAACCAAGGAAACAGGAGATGACGGCTCAGGTGAATTCCAGCAGCGCTCTCCCCCTGCCCTCTGAGGTAGCATATCTGCGTATAACATGCACATGTGATTTGTCCCCTATTTTCAGGGGTAAAAAGTGTGTGTTATACGCCGATAAACAGTATTTGATCCCCTTCTGATTTGGTACATTTGCCCACTGACAAAGAAATGATCAGTCTATAATTTTAATGGTAGGTTTATTTTAACAGTGAGAGAAAATATCCATAAATAACCCATTTCATAAAGTTATAAGTTGATTTGCATTTTAATGAGTGAAATAATTATTTGACCCCGGCGCAAAGCATGACTTAGTACTTGGGGGCAAAACCCTTGTTGGCAATCACAGAGGTCAGACGTTTCTTGTAGTTGGCCACCAGGTTTACACACATCTCAGGAGGGATTTTGTCATTAAGGTTTTAAGGCTGAGCTCCCTCCACATATTTTCTATGGGATTAAGGTCTGGAGACTGGCTAGGCCACTGTGCTTCTTCAGTACTGTACCGTAACAAGTATTGTACTGTGGGCTGCTTTAACCATAAAAAATATTGGGCAAATTGAACAGTTGCCCTTGGCCCACTAGTATAGAGCCCAGATGCTGTGTTGTTCACCTAAATAAGCACCAAAAGTTAAAGTGGTTGTAAAGGCAGAAGGTTTTTATCTTAATGCATTCTATGCTGTGTTGTAAACGACCAGTGGAACCAATTGTTTTTGAAGAGTTGTCACCCTTGGGATATTTGTCCTGGACCTACCAATGTCTTAAAAGAGAACCGACTGTTATTGCAATGTAACAAATAAGTCTAAGTCTGTAAAAACGTTTCTATAGTTCTTTGAAGAGATAATAGATGCTTCATCTGAAGTCATGCTCCTGCTGCAGTAAAACTGGAAGTAGAGCGAAAAAAAAAAAGAACTTGAGCTTGAATTCTGTTAATATAAAAAAAAACTGTGCTATATGTGTTGACATTAAAGATAAATTGTAGGCAAAAAAATGTAAATTAACGCTGGTCAATATTTAATAAAGCTGTAATGTGGGTGGGGGGAAGCCTGTGCAGTAGGGGGTACAATAGGGTACACATATTTTCCATCAAATTGTGTTAAATTATATATTTTGTTTAAACATCCCAAATAAGCAGAACACACACTTGAACTCATTAATTTAAGAAATTGAAATGTCTAATGTCTCATAGTGCAAAGCTTTCTGGCATTTAAAATTAGATCCTAACAAGAGAAAACTTGGTACTCTCCATACGATTCTAGGCCTTACATGTAGTGGGCAGCTGTTTCAGAACACCAAACTTGAGGACTTTACTTGAGGACTTTTATCTATGGAGAGATTTTGTCATTTCACTTACAGATCTCACACGAAGCAGAGCATTTATGCCAAAAGCAGCCATTGGCTAAATCTTGGTTTCCATACTAGTTCCTAAATAGTTGTAGCCATTTTAGTGAGGATTTGCAAGTGCTTCCCTTACATTTGATTCCAATTTGTTTATGGTAAATAAGTGTATTCAGAGCCAAAACCTTTTTCTTTACTATTGGAAAGAACGTGGAGGTCAGAACCTCAATTGCATTTTTATTGTTTTCTTTGACTTCTTTTACTTAAAGGGGTTGAAAAGTCAGAAGTTTTTATTTTATTTTATTTTAATGCATTCTATGCATTAAAGCGGAGTTCCACCCTGAAAAAAAATCACACAATTCAAAAATCCAGCCAGGCATGCATGGGAGGATTGAGGGATTATATGAAGATTGAACAACTTCTCACAGTGTCCTGATTTGCCAAGATGTTCACTACATCAACAAGTCCTTAGAAAAATGTTCTTTATTACATACAGTATCCATCTGCACCCGATAGTTAAGCAATGAAATGGCAAGTTATTTTACTTTAGGATTCCTTCTTTTCTTAAATTGAATCTTGGCACTACATCACAGGGCACATAGCCAGTGAATTACAAATTAACAGGTATTGTTGCTATAACTAATACTCTTCATTTTCTTTGTATTTTGGAATAACAAATTATTTGTTATTAAGTGGTTAAACATGTAAAATAGGCCTGCAGCTATTTCGTTTTATTCTTTATTCATCTTTTAATTTCTGACTATCATTTTTTGCAATTTGTCATTGTGATAAAGAAATTGAATAATTTCTTTATATGTGAAGTGCAGCTTTTAAACCAGCTTTGCTCTTCAGGAGTTTTAAAAGCCGTGTGCTTCCTCTGCAAAGAACCATTGTACTGAAAGATCTCTAGATTGACAACGTCGTTTTTATCTGAAAAAAACGGTGAACTCTACACTAAGTAGAACATTCTAGTCTAGTCTTTGTGGCTAATCACAAAAGACTTAAAGCAACTTTTAAACTCTTTTTTCCAAACTAACCTAATATTCAGAAATGTCCCCATTTACACTACCAGACAGCAGTACTGTGCTCCATTAGCTCAGCTCTTGGGGATACACGTACTTACTAGGGCAGGGCAGGGTAGTACCCATATGTGGAAGGGATACTTATTAGCTACCTCGGCCTGAATGGCAAAGTATTGCTTCCAGTACAAATGTGTTATTTAGCAGTACGCCACTAGGACTGCAGCTAAGGGGAACCCGTAATCAACATTAGTAAACCAGGTATAATATTTAATTTCTCATGTTTCTAGCTAGGTTCTGACTAATGTGGCTCTGAGAGCTGCGTTTTTCACGGGCACAGAAGCTCATTCATCTCAATGAGCTGCCGTGCCTTCTGAAATGCAGGGAAAGGGTCCCTGCTTCATTTTTGGAATTGCAGCCCGCACGGGAACTGCAAGTGCAGTGCGGTTCCCGTGTTCCCAGTGTTCCTTCTAAATTTTCCTGTGCAGGTGGTTGTGGCTTGTGGCTGCGGGAAGTGAACCTAGCATAAAATTATTAAGTGGGTGCTGTGACAACTGTCAGCTGGAGACTGGAACCAAAAGCCAAAGTACAGTATATGTCACCAAAGATCCTTGAAATAAAGTCCAAGCATTCATTTCGTGATCCATCACAGTGTTAAGTAAACAACTTTGGGACCATGCCTTAGTCAGGCATGTGATAACAGCATTTTTTGCACGTTTAAATAAACACTTGAACTTTATTCCAAGGATCCTTGGTGTGCTGGCAACATATATTTTGTTTCTAGAACCACCATCAGGTAAGAGTAAAGCTGGCCATACAGTGATCAAAATACTTCTGGTTCAGTGGGGACTGGCTGAATTTCAATTATTATGTGGCCATGGCTGCTTGATAAAAGTCGATCATTTGATCAATTTCTGTATAAATGGCATTCTAGGAAATATTTCTCCTGCTGTCAAAATACAATGTCCCAGCAGAGGGAATTCTTCGATCTACCTTGTTTGAACCTTCTATGGCAGTGGTAGGCAACAGTAAAATTATAGATGGCCTTAAGCACAGTTCCAACACTTCCAGAGGGCCACCCAAAACATCACATTTTTACACCTCAGTGCCCTAAGATTGTGATCCTGCCTCATTTTTTTCAAATGTATTGCAATGCACACTGAAGAGGTTGGAGTACAAAAAACGCAAAATTTACGTCAGTGGATTCAATAACAACTCCCAACATTGGTGTCAGTGGACTCAATATCACCCTGAACATTAGCGTCAGTGGACCCAATAATAACTCCTAGTTTTTATGTCAGTGGACAAAATAATAACCTCTAGCATTGGTATCAATGCATGTAATAACCCCCAGTACTGGTGTATTAACCTCCAGCATCAGTGTCAGTGAACACAATAATAATCCCCGGCATTGGTGTCAGTGAATGCAATAATAGCCACCAGCACTGACTTAAGCCCCCCATTCCCAACTGCATCATTGGTGACATGCAATAAAATTCCCCCCCCCCCCCCCATCCTCATGTATTGATGGTCAGTGAAATTAGAAGTTAACCCACCCACTCCCAGCCCCTACCTGCATTGGTGTCCATGACATTGAAATTTAACCCTCCGGCATTGATGATCAGTGGCAGTGAGGCGTAAAACGCCACATTCCCCGACCCCCACAATGGTAGTCAGTGGAGTTAAAACTTAACCCCGATCTCACCCTCACCCCCCCCCCCCCCTGTTGTTGACAACTTACCCATCACACGCTTTTGCCACTTTAAATCTCTATAGTCCAGGACTTTACTATAACAGCCCAAGAGCCGCGTGCCGTATTAGCAGTAGTTGGTTAGCATGGAGTGGAAGGGAAGGGTGTTTAACAGCCTAGATTCAGAAATTAACTGGGTTTGACTATAAGTTCTGCAAAAGAAATTGGTTATATACCCAAAAACCTCCAATTATTTTCCAGTTGCATATTAGGAAAACAAAGCCCAGTAAGATGCCCTTTTAAATTAAATTACATTTAATTACATGATACTGTACCAAAGTAGTATGGGGAAATACTATTATATTTGTCTGTACACAGATATGTTCCACTATGTTGATATGTATATCAATAAAATCTCATATGAGCTGTAACATGTTAATGTTATTTCAAAATACATTTTCAATATTTTACATTTAAAAATATAATACCACTACTACTTCCCTTTTAATCCAGGTCACTTTCATATTAAGAAATGAACAGATCTAAATTGAAACAATGCTAAGTAGAACTCCGAAACCTGGTTTTGCTATGAGGATTGCTGTTGGGATGATGGACTCCTGAACCTCTAGTTGAGCTGCTAAAATATTAAAAGCTGTTTGAATCAAGTAGATGCAAGTACATGTTATTCAGGTCACCCAGCACCTTTCTTTCTGCAAGACAAAAAGCCTGTTCTATAGCAGATTTGGTGATGGACAAATCTAACAAATATGTTTAGTCCATGCAGGTCCAGGGCAAAATATGGTTGTTAAGTTACATATACACACCAAGGTGTCCCACTTAGCCATTTTACTGGCATATGTTAAAAAAAGCAGCAAATAACAGTAAAGCAAGCCATAGATGGTTTAAACCTTGGCAGCTTCAGCAGATCCATCGACTTGAATACAACCAGCATATTGGATTTCAAGCTTGCGATTATTTCCAGCGGTTATAGCTGCGAGCATTAAGCTATTTTCACATCTTTGTTACAATTGACCAAGAGGAAGAAGAATAAAAATACTACTTTTACTGACAGGAGTCACCTTTTTGTCGCCTTTATATTCCTTCTCTTTCTTTTCCTAATCTCTTCTCCTCGCGATTAGTGCTGTTAAGGGTGTTAATACTCAAACCCAGTGGCGGTGCGTCCATAAGGGGTGCATGGGTGCCGCCCCATCTCTCCTGCCACCTCTCTATCACCATAGATAGATTCATGCATTGCATGAATCTATCTATGGTCTCCGCTGTCACCCCCTATTCCGGTGCCCGGCCCCCTTGTCGGGCGCTGGGCACCTGGATTACAGCGGGGGGGAGGGGGTATTTTTCGGAAGCACCTGATTAGAGCCGTAGGCTACTATGCATAACGCCTGCAAACCGACCTTAAACAGCCACTGCTGTGCTAGCAGGACGGTAAAAAAAGTCCTGCTAGCCGCATCTTTGGAGCGGTGAAGGAGCGGTGTGTATAACGCTCCTTCACTGCTCCCGCTCATTGAAATCAATAGGACAGTGCGGCTATACCGCCGGGCAGTTTTAACCCTTTCTCGGCAGCTAGTGGGGGTAAAACCGCCCTGCTAGTGGCCGAATAGCACCGCAAAATTAGTAGTAAAGCGCTTTACCGCCCCCGCACCTCTTGCCCCAGTGTGAAAGGGGTCCTTAAAATGCCAACCAAATCGTTATTTGTTCTTCTCAAGATCTCATATTCCCTAGCTCCCTCATCACACCCTCCTATGCTCGCCTCCACTACTTTTCCAGAGCCTCTCCAATGGGAATCCTTATCCCAATCTGTTTGCTCATCAAAAGGGTGTGATGGAAGTGAGAAATGTGACATCTAAATCTCTCGGATGGCGGCATATCTAGTTTACCAGTGCAGGAGCCGAAAGAGTGTACCAGAGGATCTAAAAAAATTACGATTCTGTACAACCCTTTGTCTAACCACCATTGAAAGACTTTGATATCCATACCTGTTGGGGAATTATGAAATATGTGGGCAAAAGGGCGAATATCCAAGACCATCCTGGGTGACCCCTAAAACCATCCAAAAGGTAGAGTGAAAGAGTTGGCGGCCAGGGTGGTTGTTTGTGGGGTTGTACATGCCCATGCCGTTTGTTAGAAAATAGCTTGTCTAGAATTTTCCAAAGGGCTAAAGGAGAAAAATGGTTTTCATTTGCCTGCTATGCAACTGTAATTCAAAATTAAAGTTTATGGATATTTTTTTATTATTATTATTCATAAATTCAGGTCAAACCAAATTTTTGGTAACTTGTAAATTGCCACCTAGTGATATTAGAGACAAGCCAGTTTCACATTGTGGATTTCAAGTTCAACCAGTAAGGGTTCGTTCTTAGGAATAGTATAGCTTACCAAGAATAAAAGACGTTGGGACCAGAACCAGCCAAGTGAGGGAAGGGCCATTGTCTGCCCAGAGGAGGTAAGTGGAGCTGCAGCTTCTTTACAACACAACAGAAAAAATACATACATAATATTGCACATGGTCAAAAAGAGATTTTCCTGACAATTCACAACATTTCTCTGACTGCCAAAATAGTGAAAGTTATAGTGGAGATATTTATCACAGTGTGTGTGAAAGGGGATTATTAGAATGACACATTCTAAATGCAGGTTAGGAATGTTTGTTTAGCAATAAGATTTTTCAACAACATACTCAGAATCCCGTAATCAAATCTGGCAAGGAAATTTCTGCTGCAAAGAGGAGACTGTGCTGTTCATTACGGAATAAATCACATGTAACACACTGAAAAATTATTATTGGCATTTCAGTAACCTTGTAAAAAATGACCTGTTATATCCAACAGGGCTATGAAATGTTGCCACTGCTTAAGGCACAGCTAAATGGTAACATATTGAAAATGATAAACACTTTATGGTAAACTCATTTTTCCACTTTAAAAAAAAACAGTGTTTGCTAATATTAAACAATTTAATATGAACCAAGTACAGGCTGGGCGGTAACGTAATTACCATAAATAAATAAGATTCATTAATTTACTCAAATTCTTTCTATTATATGTGTATAGGATTATGAAATATCCATGTTGTCCACTATCATGGAGGCCTGTCTACAACTACCTGCAGCTACCCACAGATGATAATAAACTGCTCATATATACACAACCTAGTCTACAGTTCCCACATTGCGATATGCAGCATATACTCCAAGAACAAACAAACATGAAAACATTAATGCCGCGTACACACGATCGGTTCGTCTGATGAAAACGGTTTGATGGACCGTTTATCGGACGAACCGATCGTGTGTGGGCCCCATCGTTTTTTTCCCCCATCAGTGAAAAAACTTAGAACCTGTTTTAAAATTATCTGATGGTTAAAAAAACGATAGAAAAAAACGAACGTCTGCGGGGAAATCCATCGGTAAAAAATCCATGCATGCTCAGAATCAAGCCGACGCATGCTCGGAAGCATTGAACTTCATTTTTCTCTGCATGTCGTGTTTTACATCACCACGTTCTGACACAAACGTTTTTTTAACTGATGGTGTGTAGGCAAGACTGATGAAAGTCAGCCTTATTGGATATCTGATGAAAAAATCCATCGGTCCGTTTTCATCGGATGAACCGATCGTGTGTACAGGGCATAACACTATTTATACAGATGATTATTTTGAATAAATGTCCTAACATGTCAAATCTGTCAGACAAACGTAAATAAATATACATTATTTAGTGATGGCAAATCTCAACAGAGACACAGATAGCATTTTACTTTATAACTGAAGTTTAAAGTAGAATTAAAGGCAAAACTTTATTTTTACGTTTTGGATAGAGTAAAGGAGGGTTATAATCCCATCAGTTTTTTTGCCATCTGTGTCCCATTGGGGAAATTTCCTTTTACTTCCTGTCCCATAGCATAACAGAAAGTGAGGGAATGCCTGGTTGTCAGCAGGATAACCAGAACTAGTTTCCTCATAGGAAAATTTCCCCTCTATTACTGACCTTGGGACAACCCAAAATTTGGGATTTTTTTTCACTTTCACTCTAGATGATATTGGTAATGACAAATAGAGAGGGTGGTTCTAATCCTACTCTATCAAAAAAAGACAAAAAAATGCCTTTAGTTATACATTAATTGACTTCCCTGGTTTCTACCTCTTATCAACATGATAATGAGATTTGTAAGTAAAACCTTAAAGTTTTTATTACATACTTTATATTAGACCCATTGATGTCTTAACTGGGTCTAATAGATTGTCTTTGCCAAGCAGGCAGATCATGGCTGGTGCAAGGGATCAGCAGAGTGCTGCATTTAGCTTCCTAAAAACATCACATGAGACTACATTTGCATGAAGACCACCCTAAGTAACTCCCACATGTGATGCTGAACCTTCACCATTGAAAAAAATAAAATCCAATGAATAAAATGGGTACAATAAAGGTGATGCTGGACATTTTTGGGCCAAAGTGGGTTCTGACTTGCTTCAGATTCTAATGTACACTGTGAGAAGCTCACAGTGTACACTGAAATTAGAGTAAGCAATCTCAGTAAAGGAATGAACCTGTGAAAGACTGACTGTAAGATAGTGATGTGAGCCAAACACCCCCCCCCCCCCCCGGTTCGGGCATACTATAAAAAAAAAACCCAGGTACGAAATTTAAAGCAATATTTCACTTTTAATGTTTCACTTTAAGCATTATTAAAATCACTGCTCCCAAAAAAACTTCAGTTTTTAAAGCTTTTTTTTTGCATTGATACATGTCCCCTGGGGCAGGACCCAGGTCCCCACACACTTTTTATGACAATATCTTGTATATTGACCTTTAAAATTAGCACTTTTGATTTCTCCCATAGACTTCTAAAGGATGTTCCACGGCTTTCGAATTTTCAGCGAACACCCCATCACTATCTGGCGAACACCCGATGATCGGGCTCATTCCTACTGTAAGACTAGCATCCAGCTTTAATGTTAAGTGGTTGTGAAGAAAAAAACCATCATTTACTGCTGCATATATTTTATTAAATACAGTAACATTTTTAGTTTAGGGATTTCTCTGACACACACACAGCATGTGTTTATTCCAGAAGACAGTTGATGGGGACATTCACTGCTATTATCTACCTTTCAGTGTGTGTTTGTATATTTTATTGAATTTTAAACATAGCACTTTTGAATCTCATGCTGATGAAGTCCAGAGGTAGGTGTTCTAGTTTAGCAAAAGCCATTAGATTCATTATACATCTGTTGGGTCACTTATATGCTTGTAATGTACAAATTATATTACTTAGAAGTCTTCAGAAAGTTTATTCAAGTCATTACTGAATTCTAAATCAACTTACCAAGTTAATGAAGAACTGTTTACTACCTACCAACCCCCAGTTATACTCAGTCCTTTCTCCTGCCAGATTTTAACTGTGTGGCTTACAGATTCAAAGTCTCCCATCGCCAAGAAGGTTTTTCTTCTCATGCTAGGAGGCGATCCACAGTCTTATTGTGTATCTAGGAGACTCTGTAGTCGTTAACAATGGGCAACACGATTAAAATCTTGCAGGTAGGTTTAAGACTTTAAGGGAAAATGGGTCAGTTAGAGGATAACTGTACTAAAAATACAGTTCTCCTTTGAATACCTAAAATTGAGTGATGTTAACTGCAGCTCTACATTTCATGTATCCTGCTCCTACATAGGTATAGACAGCAGGGGAGCCCATTTATTGACATAATGCCAGCAATCAAAAAGTGTCAGGAGACTACCAAGACCATTTCATGCTTAGAAATCCATGAAAAAAATGTTTGTAAAACAAAAAAACAAAAAGAAAATATATTATTAAACACGTGTTTGAATTTAATTGGTAAATCTACATTGGGCAATATAGCTCTGGGTAAGATATCTAAAATATTTTGAAGAATATAGAGGGACAAATCATGCTGTTTTCCAACCGCCATGTTAAACCTATTTTGATGCTGTAAAGTACATTACACCTCTCTACCCATTTACCATCCCTTGCTGTGATGTAATGGACAAGGCTATAAAGTCAGAAAGCTGATAATTACCTGGTCCCTTGAGATTTCTAATCTAGTGTCACTCTACTGAATTATGAAGTTGTTACAGTTTGAACACTGCTAAATATTTAGCAATATACAAGGAGCTTTGATTTTTATTTTTTTTATTTATTATTGATGAAAAACTCTTGGTACACTGCAGGACTCAAATACTTAAAAAAATAAAAATAAATCAGGATTGAGAAAGGCAACTTTAAACCATTTCCTTGGCAGCTTAAATTCTCAATAAAATATAAACAAATTTCAGAGAAAAATGAGTTCTACAATTATCTGACATGACTAAGCATCATCCACCCACCAAGGCCAACACACCAAACAGATCATGACTTGTGACACAGTCTGGGGACTGTTACAATGCCTCAGTGAGGCATCCACCTAAGTTTCACCAGTCACAAAGGATACCATAAACCAAATGTACAGCAAGTATTACTAAAGAATATATATACCAAGAGAGAGTTGTGGTGGCGAGAAATTAATAGGCAGATGATATAAAATTAAAACATTAAGAACACAGTAGCCACACCCACCAAACAAAAATCAAACAGTATATGTATATAGTGCCTCAGGTGTTATTGTGGTTTGAGACACCTAGAAGAGGCATGTATTGGTGGTATCAGGGGAACGAGCAACAAGCGATGTCCTTCAGAGGTTTCAGCCAATGATTGGCTTATATAGATACCCTGCAGACTTGGTTGGCACAGCTGCTGAGATCCACCAGCCAAATAGAATTGTTATAAATAAATGGTATCCTAGATCATAGCAGCTGAAACAGTTAAAAGAAAACAAACATGCATGGGATCAGGAAGGAGAGCATGGACAGTGGTGGTGTTAGCCAGGTATTGCCTTAAACTGACACACTGCAAACCTCCATTAGCTAATTTTTTCGAGATCTACCAGGCAATCAAAAGGGTTATTATTATGACCAGTGCACTAAAGTGAAGCCACCAGAAATATGGATGGAACTGAGGTAGAATGCCAAGTTGATATATAGATAATATGCAAAGTAAATATGTAAGGACCAATAAGTCAGTGTTCAAAACCTAAAAGATATTTGGCCATATGTTCCATAGTCTATGTATCAATAGCTCTTTAGTATATATAACAGTGGTCCAGACTTAGGGTAATGTAGATTACTCATAGATTACTCACAGCGAGTTGATCAAGAAAATTCTGCCCCGTTGGAAGATGGAATTATAGAGAATCCAAGGAAAATGCAGTAGATTCCAGAATGGTAGATAGGGTGGCTCAGTAAGGGAGCCTTGGAAAGTGTAAGGCTATCTTCGGAATGTCCGTAGTCTGTGGACACAGCTCAGATCCCTGGAAAATCTAGGGGAGACCCTGCCGTAGATACAGGTGGCTAGGGCCAGTTTAAAAAATGTACCTTCTCCAAACAGGGGGACATATACTAAAGTCTTGATCCTTTTCAGAAAATCCTCCAGTGATACTAGTTGTTTCCAAGGGGAGAAGTGGAAAAAGGAAGGATACAAGATAGTTGTGTGGTTAGTGCCTGGGGGTTTCCTGTGGCTACCACACGACATGTTTCATTTATATAGGGTGTGAACTTCAGGATAGCGTGCCCCCCATAATTGTTGTAATTTATACCCTTTCTAATAAGGATAGAGAAAAAAAAGATAGGGTAGCATGATGTACTTTTCAAAACATCTCTACTTTCACCAACTTCCTACATTATGTTTCTAAGCAAACCTGTCATTTCTCCAATTCTCATGAACTAGCCACTAGAATCCAATGCAGGTATACAGCAGTTTTCCCACATATTTTCCTAACGTATTTTAAAATGTTAAAAACAAAAATTGTCTGTTGTATCAGGTGGTTGCCACATACAACCTCTTCCTTTTGGCCAGTAAGGCCATCATAAAAAGGATGAAATGCTGTTGCAGACATTATCAAGGATAACTAAAGCTGGCCATACATTGTACAGAAATTGCACAAGAAAATTGTATAATTTCTTTTCGATTTACTTTCAACTATATAGTGCAAGGGCCTGCCTGATTGAATACAAATTGAAAGTGTTTAGGTTTGACCTCATATTACATTGTTTTTGTTAACTCCAAGACCCCTTTCACATGGAGGCATTTTACAGGCATTTTTGCGCTAAAATAGCACCTGAAGCACAAAAATGCCTGTAAAATGCCTCCAGTAAACTGCATCTTCTGCTGCCCTAGTGTGAAAGCCTGAGTGCTTTCACACTGGGGAGGTGTGCTTGCAGCACAGGAATAAAAGTCCTGCAAGCAGCATCTTTGGGGCGGTGGAGGAGCGGTGTATACACTCCATACGCTCCTCCACTGCCCCTGCATGAATGGGCCTCTCTGCTGAAGCACCTGCAAAGTGCCTTTCAGGCACTATTAACCCTTTCCTTGTCTGCTAGCGGGGGTTAAAAGTGCCCAGATAGCAGCCGAATAGGCTGCTATAACAGCGGTAAAGTGCCGCTAAAACTAGTGGTGCTTTACCGCTAATGCCGCCCCACACCATTGTGAATGGGGTCTAAAGGAAAATTGTTCAAGACAATTGTCTAATGTATGGCCAGCCTAGGGGCCACCAGCTGCTGACCAACAATACAATTACTAAAAAATATGTAATCACTGAAAATATAAAATACCTTCCTTTAAAAGTAAGAGTGTGCATTAAAATCACATTTGTGTTTCACATAGATAGAAAGAATAGTTGATGCACTTCAGAATTGAAGTCAAAATGTGCACATGGGGACAGATAAAGGCACTTCATAAAGGCAGGTTACGAAGTAAAATATCAACACTCTCCAAACATAACATATTACAATTCACCATTTTACCTTAACAGATTGTGCAAAGCAGAAGAGAAATGATGTCAACTCTGAAGGAATGTTTACTTTTTAAAGGTCAAAGGCAACATCTTAGGACCTTTAATATATCCAGCATAAAATATATTTTAAACTGCAAAATATTTTTTTTTCCCAACCTTGAGCACCAACGATACCTAAACCTGACCATAATGCTCCATGGATGTTATCGAACATTATGGTTACAACCAGTTAATGATATCTTACAGTCAAATTGTAAGCAGCAGTGAGATCTCACCACTGGCCATGCTCTTTTGTACATGTATGATATCTAGGGACCTATTGTGTCCAGTAGGAATTGTTAACATTTTGATTGCTTAACTACGTGCTGTCTGCCCACAACACTTTTAACGTGAGTTTATGGCAGCTGCAGCCTCAGCAATGTACTGGTACGTTGCTGACTATATGATCGCAGTGATTCCGTGACTACTGTGCTTGGTGGACACAGCTGATCACAACACTTAGTACATGTGATCGCTAGGATCAATCATATCACATGATTACAATGTAAACAAAACAGTCATGAATGGATTAAATTCATGATTGCTTGATTACTATTGTGATGCTGTGATTGGCACACAGCTATCACATGGTACCTGGCATCCTGAAGCGAATCACAGATCACAACAGGCTGTTAATTAATAACAATAACAGCAATAACAGTTAAAAAATGTTTTATCATCTTTCACCCTGAATATAAAGGTTTTTGTTTGGAGAGATGTATTACTTTGTAAGTTAGTAGTTATAAATGTAATGAACATCTCAGCTATAATATGTATTCAGGATGATTGTATTTGTTTGTGTTTGGTTTCTTTGTTGTTGTTTGTATACATTTTTAAAATTAATAAAAATATGTTGGGATGAAAAAAAAATCCCTGATCACCCTCCAACCCCAGAGTAGTACAGTGTCACTATGGCAACACTGAACTACTCTGACAGTATGTAAAAAATCTTAAAAAATTATTTATGATTCCTTGGCCATTTTGCAGAGAATATGAATAATAACACAAAAACTTTTCTTTCACAGTTAGTGTTTGGTTGAAGCCCTTTATTATCAATCAACTGTGTTTACGCTTTTTAAATCATAATGAAAAACTAAACAAATGACCCTGATCAAAAGTTTACATTCCCTGATGATTTTGGCCTGATAGCATGCACACAATTTGACACAAAGGGTATTGAATGACTATTAAAGGTAACCATACTCACATGTGATCTTTTTGCTTGTAATTAGTGTGTGTGTGTGTGTGTGTGTGTATGTATGTATAAGCTCTCATAAGTTCACATTGGTACAATTTGACATGCGATTTGACATGTCAAATTGGTGGCATTTGCCGGCAATGGCACCGTCCTAATTGGTGCAACACCGCATCTGCGGCGCTGCACCAATTTCAAAAAGTAGTTTCTGTACTACTTTTCGCGGTTTTGGGCTGCAATTTACTTTGACATCTGCACAGATGTCTCTGAAATCGCAGCTGAAATCGGGACTGACAAGCGGGATTAAAATCGTGCGAGTTCAGCTGAACTTGCACGGCTTCATTTCTGCAGCCCAGTGTGAACCTGGGCTAAAAGGTCAATGATATTCTGAACTCCTGACTGACCCTAGCATCTTTCATCCAGTGCTGACGTTTCTGGATTCTTATCAAAGGATCTGCGGGAAAAGGTAGTTGAGTGAAATAAAAGTTTTTGTGTTAATTAAATTCTGCCAGGGTATGTAAACTTAAGAACACAACTCGCTGTGTGTGTGTGTGTGTGTGTGTGTGTGTGTGTGTGTGTGTGTGTGTGTGTGTGTGTATATATATATATATATATATATATATATATATATATATATATATATATATATATATATATATTTATTTTTTTCAAATTTCAGTGACACAAAAAATAAAACAGGAAAAAGATCTAAACAAGTTATACAAGGAATTGAGAATGTTCAAACTCTAAATCAAGAAGTGGAAAATAAGGGATTCTGTTGAAATCAAACCACGGTCAGGTAGACCAACTAAAACTTCAGCCACAACTGCCAGGAAAATTGGGATGCAAAGAAAAACCTAAAAATAACTTCAGTTGAAATACAGGACTCTCTGAAAACATGTGGCGTGGTTGTTTCAAGATGCACACCACATGAAGATGAGCTGCAATTTTTGACCTCCAAACATGGAGCGAATTATGGCATCTAAAGAGTTAAATTTTAATCTCATCTGACCAGACTATATTCTCCCAGTATTTCACAGGCTTGTCTAAATGTTGTGCAGCAAAATTTAAACGAGCTTCAACATACTTTTTCTTCAGAAATGGAGTCTTGTGTGGAGATCATGCACACAGGCCATAGTGGTTAGGTGCATTATTTATTGTTTTCTTTCAACAATTGTACCTGCTAATTCCAGGTCTTTCTGAAGCTCTCCACAAGTGGTCCTTGGCTCTTGGACAACTCTTCTCATAATTCTTTTCACTCCTCTGTCAGAAATCTTTCATTTCTTTAAACGTAACTAAGTTTCTGAACTTATTTGTTTTGGTTTCTTTGTATGTTTGGATCGCATGGGTTGTTACCGACATGTGGTGAAAATTTCATGTCAATAGAAATATATTTACCTAGAAAAATGGTGACATAATTTCCCCACTGTAAATATAAAATACATGCTACAGGACCATTGGTGTCTTGTATGCAGAGGTGACAATGCACCTGATCACTTGCGTAGTGTGTTGTGTATGTGTTTAGTAATTCAATGCATATACAAAACAAATCTTTAGTTAAAGCCAATGATAAAGTTACAATACATAAAAAAAATAAAAAAAAACATGGACCATGACCTTAACATGTAGTGCAAATGACTCACAAATCTTTGGTTTGTGATCAAACATTTTTTAACTTGCGTTCATCAACTTCTCTTAATGACTTTCTAAGCCAGATCTGGAAATTACTTTTCAGGTTGATGGATTGACTAATAACTGCAAACCAGTGAAGTGTAATTTATTACATTTTGATCAACTGAGATTAATGGTTATTTTCTATTTTTCATTCTGGAGAGATCATGTTAAACTAAACTTACTCCAACCATTTTTATTGTCTGTGCACGTTGCTGTAATTATAATTTAGGGTATTTATACCATGATGTTAGCAACAGATTTAATAAGGCAAATCACTTGACAGGAAAACTGGGCAGCTGTCTACATCCATGGTGCCTTGGGGCCTTTCATATGTTTTAATATCAAAGAAGTAGTGGCAGCTGTGCAGAGACTATTTTTAAAACAATAGATTAATTGCCGTTTACTGCGTTGATGTGCATCTCTAGGACCACCAGGCTTCTCTACCTTAGGAAAGGGTAGGGCAGAAAAGACATTTCACATGCTTCTCTTGCATGTCTACATCATCAGACTTTGTCTTATTTAGATTACAACTAGCAAACAACTGTCAGCATTATAATCCAGCATACACTTGAAACCGCATGAAACCTATTATTGCTGACAGAAAGGGGGACCTAATTATTTAGAGTACCCACACCATTTAAATATACCATACACTGTCTCCAAAATCATTCATGACATGAAACACACAATACACAATGACAATATGTATTATAATTTACATTAGGTATAATTATATAATTAAAAGAAAAATGAAAGAATGGGCCACGAAACAAGAACTTGCATGGCTTACTGGTACCCCTGAGAGAAATACAGTCTCTTGTAGGACATCCATTATCCTATGGTCTAAATGTGAACCCAGGATGAATAAAAAGTCCACTGAGCATTGTTTAGCGTGAAATAAATGTAAAAACATTATATATACATATATATATATATATATATATATATATATACACACACACACATACACACACACACACACACACATACACACATACTGTATATATACACACAGTTGTGCTCATAAGTTTACATACCCTGGCAGAATTTATGATTTCCTGGCCATTTTCAGAGAATTTAAATAACAGAAAAAAAACTTTAAATCTTTTTTCACTCATGATTAGTGTTTGGCTGTGTTTACTGTTTTAAAATCATAATCACAACAGAAACTACCCAAATGACCCTGATCAAAGGTATATATACCCAAATTCTTAATATTATGTATTGCCCCTATTAACATCAATGACAGCTTGAAGTTTCTTGTGGTAATTGTGGATGAGGCTCTTTATCTTCTCAGATGGTAAAGCTGCCCATTCCTCTTGGCAAAAAGACTCCAGTTCTTGTAAATTCTTGGGCTGTCTTGCATGAACTGCACGTTTGAGATCTCCCCAGAGTGCATCAATGATATTGAGGTCAGGAGATTGAGATGGCCACTTCAGAACCGTCACTTTATTCTGCTGTAGCCAATGACAGGTTGACTTGGCCTTGTGTTTTGGATAATTCTCATGTTAGATTGTCCAAGTACGTCCCATGCTCAGCTTCCTGGCTGATGAATGCAAATGTTCCTCCAGTATTTTTTGATAATATAATGCATTCATCTTGTCATAAATGTTGACCAAATTTCCTGTGCCTTTGTAGTTCACACATCCCCAAGATATCAGTGATCCACCTCCGTGTTTCACAGTAGGAATGGTGTATATTTCATCATAGGCCTTGTTGACTCTCCAAATGTAGTGTTTATGGTTGTGGCCAAAAAGCTCAATTTTGGTCTCATCACTCCAAATGACTTTGTGCCAGAAGGTTTGAGGCTTGTGCTGTTTGGCGTATTGTAAGCAAGATACTTTGTGGCATGTACGTAGTAATAGCTTTCCTCTTTCCCCTTGACCATGCAGCCCATCTTTCTTCAAGTGCCTCCTTACTGTGCATCTTGAAACAACCACACCATGTCTTCAGAGAGTCCTGTATTTTACCTGAAGTTATTTTCTTTGCATTCCGAACAATTTTCCTGGCAGTTGTGGCTGAAATTTTAGTTGGTCTACCTGACCATGGTTTGGTTTTAACAGAACCCCTCATTTTCCACTTCTTGATTAGAGTTTGAACACTGCTGATTGGCATTCTCAATTCCTTGGATATCTTTTTATATCCCTTTCCTGTTTTATACAATTCAATTACCTTTTCACCGCAGATCCTTTAACAATTCTTTTGCTTTCCCCATGACTCAGAACCCAGAAAAGTACAGCATTGGATGAAAGATGAAAGGGTCTGTCAGGAACCCAGAAACTCATTGACCTTTTATACACACACACACACACACACACACACACACACACACACACACACACACACATTAATTACAAGCAAATGGATCACAGGTGAGGATGGTTACCTTTAATAGCCATTCAAACCCCTTTGTGTCAACCAAAAATCACCAGGGTATGTTAACTTTTGATCGGTGTCAACAGTTTCTGTTGTGATTTTGATTTAAAAAGAGTAAACACAGTTGAATGATAATAAATGGCTTCAGCCAAACACTAACCATGAGCAAAAGAAATGTTTTTGTGTTATCATTCATATTCTCTGAAAAATGGCCTAGAAATCAAATTCTTCCAGGGTATGTAAACTTATGAGCATGCACAACTGTATATATATATTTCATCGTATGGGGTCTCCTATAGCTTTAATAGTTGAAAGTAAGAACAGGCAAGAATTAGGGCTCTTGCACACAGGTGTACATTTGAGTGAATGACCATGCAGGAGTAAAACATGACTGTTGTTTTGGTCCCTATAGGCTGCAGTGTAACTGGGTTCATTGAGATACATTACAAAAAATTGCTGTGCGTGGTTGTATGCATGTAATCTCCAGCACAGGTATGGGTGTTTTTTTCAAAACTTAAAATCTATCACACCTAAACGTATTCAAATGCCAGTTCAAGCAGTTACAGCCATCGTATAGCCGCTCACAGAGTTGTATTTGTAATTGTAGAGGGTCAGCCTGGGACAGGGTTAAGACAGGGTTAATTGTATCAGAGGAGAGCTGTTTGAGTAGGAGTGAGAGACACAGCAGCACACTGGATTCTGTACCTGCTGGGGTGAGCCAAACTAGCTAAACTGCATAAAAGAATGTTGCTCTGGTTAGAGCTGTGTACTATGCACGCCAGCCTGTTGGTTGCAGAGACTGAACTTTTCCGATATGTGCACCTGTATTACAAGACAAGCCTGTCGTTTCTTCTGTTTTGCCGTTTTGTTGAATTAAGCCATTTTTATTTTACTAGACTGCCTGAGACGGCTTTTCGCCCCTCTGATCCCTTACAAATTGGTGGAGGAATGCAGTGGGCACTTTGAGGGGTGCAGGCCAATTCCATGTCCTGGATTAAAACTGCACAGGATGTGAAGTCTTTAGAACAAGCCATGGAGGCACCAATTAAACAGTTAGGAATGGCTAATGCCTAGGCTAGGAATTAGCCGCTACCTGGTTGAACAGCTAGCAGGACTGCAAAAGGCGGTGACCCAGCAGGCTGAAATGATAAAAAGGTGACCCAGCTGTATAGAGTGACCCCCCATAAGACAGTACAGCGGACCCTGCAAAAGATGACAGCCTCAGACAACGTGGGAGCATACCTGGTGATGTTTGAGCAGGTTGCAGCAAGGGAAGGTCTGTCGGATAAAGACTGGGCAGATGTACTGGCTTCTTTTCTGACCTAAGACCAACAGAACAGGTCGGGGTCATCTGTGAGCATGGTGATGTTAAAAACCATCCGGTGGCCTTTGTGTCTGTGTACACCAGTAGGAACTGCTACTCTGAAAGTTGGGATGGTCCTGGGAATACATCATGACTTGCAAATCGGGCAGGACTGCCCCATGTTTTGGGACTTGTATGAGGAAAAGCTCAAAGGTTCGGGGGTTTCCCCCAAAAAGCAAGGACTCACAGAGGTTGTAAATAATACTGTGTTGCAGGAGGTTTTTACTGAGGATCAGTACCAGGTTGCTGAACCTGCAGGAAGTGAGCCTGGTCCCCTGGAGGTGTTTGCAGGATTGGAAGCAGTACCTCCTCTGAGCCAGATATGTCAGATCTCAGGGGCTCTCGGGAAGATTTTTCCTAGTGCTCAGATAAGGGACCCCACCTTGATGCTTGACAGGGAACAGGCCACAGTCTTAAACGGTGAACCACAGCATCCTGGGGCGGATGTGCAGTTCCCCCTATTTTGCTGTAAATCACGACTTGTTGTACTGAGTAACTAAAGTCAATGATGAAGTGTTTGAACAACTGGTGGTACCCAGACCTTTTAGGTCTAAGGTGTTACATTTGGCTAATAGTCATGTACTTGGGGATCACCTTGGAGCAGCTAAAACTCAGGAACAGGTTTTACAGGGCTTTTTTTTGGCCTGGTGCATATCGGGAAATTACCAACTACTATTAGTCCTGCCCCACCTGTCAAAGAACCGCTCCAACACCCCATTTTCACACACCGCTGGTACAGCTTCCAATCATCGAGGTTCCCTTTGATTGCACAGCCATGGACTTGGTGTGCCCCTTACCCTAGTCAGCTAGGGGGACACCAATACATTTTAGTTTTCGTTGACTACGCCACCAGGTATCTGGAAGCGGTCACTTTAAGAAATTGATCATCCAAGGTCATCGCACTGGAGTAGTTTCCGATGTTCATGAGAACAGGGCTTCCATCCGAAACCTTGACTGACCAAGGTACCCCGTTCCTGTCAAAAGTGATGAAGGAACGCTGTAAACTGTTTTTAGATTAAACACTTGCGGACTTCAGTGTATCACCCACAAACTGACAGATTAGTGGAGCGGTTCAACAAAATCTTAAAGGGAATGCTAAAAAAAAGCAGTTGAGGAGGATGGTCAGGATTGGGATAGCTTGTTGCCTCCCTTGTTGTTTGCCATAAGAGAGGTACCCCAGGACTACTGGACATAATGAAAGACATGGAAACAAGAAGCTTCCCCATATAGTAGTGTGGTAAAACACATCTCTCAAATGCAGGAACGAATAACAAAAGTTATGCCCATAGTTCGGGAACATTTACAAGCTGCGCAAAATGCCCAGAGTCTTTGTGTACAACCGATCTGCCAAGGTTAGAGAGTTTAAACCTGGGGATCGGGTGCTGGGGTTAGTGCCTACCATGGAGAGTATGTTTCTCACCAAGTATCAAGGACCCTTTGAGATAGTTAAGAGGGTGGGGAAGGTCCACTATAAAGTCCATCAGCCCACCACACCAGTCGTAAACCCTATCAGATTTACCATGTCAACCTGATCAAACCGTAAAAAAATAGATTTTGACAGTCAGTCTGAAGGTCCCGAAAGATCCTGAAGCTCAGTTCAGGAAGGTAGGGATGGCAGAGGCTCTCTCCTTCTCAAAAACAGGAGTCCAGGAAGTTTTTGCAGAGGGTTAGAGACATTTTTTTTTTCAAACCTGCCAGGCCTAACCTCGGTAATTATGTCATCACAGACCCTGGCGTTCGGGTAAACCTCAAACCCTACCGCATACCTGAAGCTCGCTAGAAGGTTATCTCGACCGAGCTTAAGAGTATGTTGGACCTTGGGATCATTGTGGAGTCTTCAAGTAGCTGGTCCAGCCTTTTAGTCTTTGTACACAAGCCATAAGACACCTGGTGGTTCTGCAATGACTTTGACAAATTAAATAAAGTCTCCAAGCCAGACGTGCATCACATGCCCAGGGTGGATTAGTTAATCGAGAGATTAGGACCAGCTCGGTACATCACCACTCTTTACTTGACCAAGGGATACTGACAGATCCCACTTTCCCCAGAGGTTAAAGAAAAATTTACCATATTGCCACACCAGAGGGGTTGTGGCAATATGCCTAAATGCTGTTTGGGTTACATGGGGCCCCAGACACTTTCCAGAGGGCCATGGACTTCTTCCTGAAACCTGATAAGTTAATCTCAGGAGCCTACTTTGATGACATTGTCATCTTTAGTCAGGACTAGGAGAGTCACTTACCGAAGGTCCAGTTGGTCTTGGATGCTCTCCAAGGGGTGAGGTTCGCAGTGAACCTGGAAATGAGCAAGTTTGGATGGAGGAGGCCCGCTGCCTGGGGTATGTTATAGGCAGGGACGTGATTAAACCCCAACTAAACAAGGTCAAGGCCATCCAGAAATGGCCCCATCCACTCACAAAGAAACAGGTGCGTTCCTTCCTTGGCATTGTGGGCTAATATAAGAGGTTTGTCCCCAACTTTGCCAGCCTAGCAGCGCCTCTGACTGATCTCACCAAGGGAAAGAACACATTGTTCAGTGGAGTGCAGAAGCAACATTCTGCCAGTTGAAGCAACCCTTGTGCCAGGAACCAGTGTTGGTAGCTCCCAACTTCCAAAAAGAGTTCCTGGTACAAACAGATGCCTCAAAGATAGGTCTGGGTGCACTACTGTCCCAGATGGTTGGGGAAGATGAGCATCCCATTGTGTACTTGAGCCGATAGCTCACAACAGCTGAGAGGAATTATTCGGTTGTGGAAAGGGAGTATCTTGCAATAAAATGGTCTTTATAGACATCACGCTACTACTTGTTGGGTCGACCCTTCAAGTTCATTTTAGATCATGCACCCCTTACGTGGATGGCCCAAAATAAAGACAAACATTCCAAAATCACCTGGTGGCTCATTGCTCTACAGGACTTTGTAGTGGTACATAGACTAGGAAAGGTACATCAGAATGTGGATGCCCTTTCCCGGGTCTATTGCCACTTGGTTCGTGGTGTCCAGACCCCTCACCTAAAACAGGGGGTGGGAGGGCATGTAGAGGGTCAGCATGGGACAGGGTTAAGAAGGGGTTAATTTAAGAGGGCGGGTACTTCCCCTTCAGACCTGCTTATTGTCTGCGTATTGTCAGCTGGGCTGAAAAAGTGTCAGAGGATATTTTACCTATTTGCATACGTGGCTATTGACACCTCAAAACGAATAAACTTTGAAAGAGTTTTGTAACATGAAAATGGGCTTACCCTTCGCAAAAAGAGCAAATAGTGGTAAAGAATGATAATCTGGCAGTATATGTGTATCAGTATTGACTGTGGCAATAGCAGGTTCAGCTCTTCTTTTCACAGCATACTTAGATCAGGTACTGCAATTTCTCTATGACACTTTTCATGTTTTTCTCATGGCTTGGATGAATGCCTAACAAAGTTTAAACCTTGAGCTTATTATATAATATTTTAATCCTCTTTTTGAATGTAACCAAATGACTTTCTCCATAGTAACAGTAATACAGAATAAAGATCATTACTCCGAAACTCTTTTTACCCAATTTAGAGCACAGACTAAATTGAAAATAGCTAGCAACACAAATATTTTTACAACAGGTTTCATGAAGAAAGACCTTTAAAATCTAGAATACCTCTTGAGAAATGAATCCCTCATCAGCCCAATATTCTATTATTCAATTGTTATATAGAGGAAAATATCTCTCCAAAATCTCTGTTACACCTATACACCTTCAGCAATCCCTGATGACCAAAATTTTACCAAAATGTTACTAAAGAATAGTATCATTACCTAGAGCTATGCTCTAAGAAAAACTCAATATTAACCACTTAAGGGCCGAGCCTCATTCTGAGATTTGGTATATAAGTTAAAAACTTTTTTTGCTAGAAAATTACTTGGAACCACTGAACATTATATATATTTTTTTGTAACACCCTAGAGAATAAAATGGTGTTTGTTGCAATACATTTTGTCAGACTTTATTTGCGCAGCGGTCTTAAAAGGTCACTTTTTTTGAAGAAATTGTCTTATTTTCTCATAAAAAAAAAATAAACAGTAAAGTTAGCCCAATTTTTTTTATATTGTGAAAGAAAATGTTACGCCGAGTAAAATGATACCCAACATGTCATGCTTCAAAGTTGCGCCCGCTCGTGGAAGGGCGACAAACTTTTACCCTTAAAAATCTCCATAGGCAACGTTTAAAAAATTCTACAGGTTGCATGTTTTGAGTTACAGAGGGGGTCTAGGGCTAGAATTATTGTTCTCGCTCTAATGATCGTGGCAATAATTCACATGTGTGGTCTGAACACCATTTTCATATGCGGGCGCTGCTCACGTATGCATTCGCTTCTGCACGCAAGCTCGTAACAGCGAGCTACCATAACAATGGTATTCCTCTTCAAACAGCCAATGTATTCCTGCTGCGGGCGGTCTGTTATGGTCTGTTATGCCTCGTACATACGATCAGATTTTCCGTCAGAAAAACCTTGGATGGTTTTTCCGACGGAATTCCGCTCAAGCTTGGCTTGCATACACACGGTCACACAAAAGTCCGTTAAAATGCGGTGGCATACAACACTACGACGAGCTGAGAAAATTAAGTTCAATGCTTCTGAGCATGCGTCGAATTCTTTCCGAGAATGCTTCGGAATTTTGCGTGTCGGAATTGATACAGACGATGGGATTCTCGGATAGGATTTTTTTCCGTCTGAAAATTTGAGAACCAGCTCTCAATCTTTTGTTGGCAGAAATTCCGACAGCAAAAGTCCGATGGAGCATACACATGGTCGGAATTTCAGTTCAAAAGCTCACATCGGAATTTCCGATCGTGTGTATGGGGCAGGTTTTAAAGAACATGTAAATTACAAAACCTACATTAATCAAACTAATAAATCTGAACATGATATGATGTTAACAAAATGTAATGAATTGTGATACTCTTGAATATTTACAAAAAAAAAAAAACATTATTCATCACCAGAGATACACAAGTGATAATGAGGAGCTCAAACAAACCTTCAAGTTCTGCAAAGAAAGCACATACTAGAGATGTATTATCAATGAAGCAAAAATCCACAACAGACCTCTAACACAATTAAATGTAAAAGGTCCAAAATAAATTATCCTCCCCACCAATAAATGTCCTGCTCAATTTCAACAAACAAGAACCGTAAAAATAACTCTCCATTCTATTCATAAGAAAATCCAGCCCCACAATTCATTTGACCCATGCTAAGTTCTGAGCCCCATCTAATTATAGAACAAACACAATCATATTGAACAGTTGACAGTATTAGCAAACAAACCTCAGAAACCATTGATTCATTAATGATTCAACATCCATCCACCCACCTAGACTACCCTGCTATAAACTCAGAAGAATTCAGGAAACCTAAATGGGATCAATGGAAACAAAAGGTATTAATTAATTCTTCAAACTCCTTAACACCATTCATGAGGTATCCACTTCTTAATCAAGTACAAATAGTTCCAAGATTTCTGTTTTAGTTTAGACCTACTAAAAAACATCACACATCCACATAAAATATACCAAACTATTACACACTAATAAAAAAAACTCAGTAAAAATGAATTTTGCAATAAAAAATAAATAAAAAGAAAAGTCGTCTCCACGACAAAAGAAAGACCATGTCCATAATTACAAATGACACCAATACACAAATCTTGACATACATTGAGAGGAAAATATTGAACAATCCACTAAAGAGCATGAAAGGGAAAATGTATTTTTAATTGGTAGAACCACACCAAAAAACTTAGAACAAAAGTTGGACAACATTGAAGGAACATTGGCAAATGGTTTCTCAATAACAGAGAATGCAAGTATTATCTTTTATTTAAAAAATGTACTGATGACAATCGCTAATAAATACCATAGATTCAGAAAACGAAAGACAAATTTTTTTTTCTGGAGTTTCTGAAACAGCAGAATTACCATATTAGCCCAACATGAACACTAAGTTCTACAAAGAAACAGCACTTGATTTTGTATTTTGATAGAACCTGTGATTCAGCTTAGCTTGTATTACTATTACCTGCTCTAAATATACACACTACTTTTACACACACACTATTTACTGCTATTATAATTCTACTTGCTACATACATTAGCCACATACTTTCATGATACTGTATTGCATTTATTGCTTAGGAATTACAGTTTATCTTTATATAGTTTTTTTTTTTATTGCATCATTCATAAACTCACATGTTCTTTTTTAATTGTAATTTATTTTTCATTCTGTAGGTTTTTTTTATTATCTTAAACTTATATTTAATATTTTTTCACTTTTATTTCATATTTCCTATTATATAATCCATTTGTATCACTTATTAGTGCATTTTCATTTTCAACTTATGAGCAACCACTCTGATACATTTTAAATATAGTTAAATAATTATGTTGCTAATAACTCACAAATTGATACATTTAATCCTCTCATCTAGGGATAAGTTTCCGGCTCATGGTTAGCTTAGGTTTCCAGCAAGTTTTTGAAAACATTCTTCAAGGTGAATTTGCACAAACTATTGCGCACAGTCTTTAAACTATGATTAGCACACTTACAATTACAAGTAAGGGCACTTTTGGATAAGCCAGTCCCGCACCTTCAAAAGGAAGGGAGGGGGGTGCACAGAGCAGCCGTAGTGTCAATGAACTGAAAGCTTTTGTAAGGAAATAGAGATTAGGGTAGGAAAGCACATCAAAACTCCTGCATGCATTCTGAAAGTGTATTAAACCGTGGGACATAATTGAACTCTATGGGAAAGCACAAGTAACCCACACAAAAACTGCAGTTTAGCTGTGCTTTGCCCAAAGTGCAGTGGGACAGTGTAAAGCAGCCTTTATTTAGTGCAGGCCAGAAGCACTCGTCGATTCCTTTCAGAGCACTGTGGAACAAAAACTGGTGGAATTAAAGAAAATGACCAGCTCAGCAAATATGACCAAATTGAAACACTGAAGAATTTCAAAAGTGACCAAGTTCTGGTAATCATAGTGGCATACAAGGGGGTGCAGTTGTGGGTTTGAATGCTGAACAGGTGACAAATCTCTATGAGAGAAATTTTCACTTTGTAGAGAACTATTCTCACTTCCTGATGCATCTCCACAAAAATAAATAAAGGGAAAATCTCCCAAAATCAGACTCTTCCATACTCTATCCCCCCCAAAAAATGTATGGCTACCAAGACACACAGAATTAACCAAACATAGCTGATGCATTGCAAATACCCTAAATTGCAAATGTATGACTTTCCTCATCAACATTACTTTTACAAAATTTGAAATTATGACCTTGAAAAGTCACTGTTTAAATGTTGGCTTCTTTCTGGGCTCAGGGCTCTTCTGTAACAAAAACGGTACTGTATTTAACCTGCATTTATTGCTTAAAACATACTCAAAGTTAAAATTACAATATAAAGATTCTTATGCCGAAATACTTTAAAAAAATCATTAGCATTAATTAATTTTCACCACCCGATCTGCTGGTCTAGAAAAATAGAATGTAGTTTGCTCTAAATGATTGTGTGAACTTTCATTGCTCTACTCTACAGTCCAAACTAGTAAGTGTCAATTTAACCAAAAGCAATCATTACTCATTAGTTACTATGCTTTAAATAAAGGAGTAATTCCGTCTCAAGCATTGTAATGTACTACTGATTGCAAGGCTGGTTTATGAGTGGATTAAGGGAAAAATTTATATCTACCATATATACTCTAGTACAAGCCGAGTTTTTCATCAAATTTTTTTGTGCTAAAAATGCCTCCTCAGCTTATACTCAAGTAACCTTTTTGCTCCTGATCTCCTGGACTTTGGGGACCCGGTACTGGCCGGCCATAGCTCCCCTGGATCCGAAACCCTGGCACACATGTAGCCCCAAGTTCTCCTCTACAAGTGTGCAAAGTTTGCTGTCTGGGGGAGCTACGGCCCGGGGAAACACCTTCTATATACTCCCATGTTAAACGTAAGTCTAGTCATGGACGCGTAAACACGCGTAAACACATTTATAAATACTTCAAGCAGCAGTCACAAGTAATTATATTTGAAGGATTCATTAGTGTAAAAAAGTTAAAATGTACTGGGGTTGATTTACTAATTGTGTAAAGTGAATAGAGTGAAACAATGCTCACTATAAATACCTAATAATGTGCAAACGCAAATAATAGGATGATCACATGATCAGATAACTAAAGTGAATTCCTTTTCACCTCATTTACTTACTGTAGCTAAGCTTGGTTACTATTGACAACTGCCCTAGTGCTGCTCCCATTTTTGTAACTCAATGCCTGTAACGAAATGGCCCGTGGGACCCAGAAGCTCTTCAAAAGTATGAGATACTCCTGTTTCAGCTTCACCGATGACTCTGTCTAAAATCATCCTATGTCCACTAGGGGCATAGGATGACTGAGAAATTATATCTTGGATTGCTTTAACATGGGTCTGTTATCCACAATATATTCCAGGATATCGTTAAAGAACTAATTACTGTTTGTTGATTCTGAACTCAACAGGTTAATTGAAAGAGTGAAGTAAAAACAAGAAGTCTATCGCGCTACTAGTGAGTAGATATGAATGTGGGGAAGCCAAAGAGGCAGAAGCTGCTAGATCTAATTGTGTTCACTGTACACGTAAAAAAATAAATCTAAAAGTGATCTTGCGCTAAAGGTATAAAACCAATACATACAAACTGCAAACGGTGCAAATATGTGATAAAATGCTATCTATGTAATACAAACGGCTCATATAGAATAAGATGAGCCTACATATGCTGACCCACAAACAGATACTCATAAAATATTCAAGAGTGATCAAATATATAAATATATAACGTGTCACTGTGCAAATCAGAAAAAGGTGCAAAAAATTACAAAAAGTGCAAAGCTGCAAAAAAAGGTGCAAAAAGTGCAAGAATGCAAAAAAGTGCTAAACGTGCCGGAGTGTACCAATGCACACAATATACAAATGGTTCAATAATGCAATATGCAAAAAGATGTAAGTGAGAGTAAAATTAGTAAACGTCCCAAATAATCAATAAGGGGACAGATCCTCCAATGTCTCCAAATTCTTGATGAGTGTTTCCTTAATTGTGTTATTGAACCATGGTGTCTCTCCTTCACCAGTCTCTCAGAACCCTCACCTTACAGATATATAAAGAGGCATTAGAGGCACATCAATGTTTTCTCTTCCACTCCTTTCTGATGTTTAGATACCAGGATTCATAGATCACTACTTCTCTTCTTTGTCCCCTGCGATCTCTCCGTCCTGCAGCAAATCACTGGAAGAGGGGAGGGGGGTGGGGGGAGGGGGAGAGAACTCCAACCTGTGCCCAGGGACAAGCAAAGAGGAGAGAAGACTCCGATGGTGTAGTAATTTGAATAAAATGTTAATTTAAACACACATAAGTATGGACTCTTACAATGAATAAAATAATAGCAAGCCTGTAAGGGTAAACTGCAGCGTTGTCCGCTGTTCCCTCCGCTCCTTCCGGTCTGCGCTGGCCTCAATCTCCCTACGGCGTTACGTCACGCACCTCGTGACTTCTTCCCCTGAACCATTTGTTTATTGTGTGCATTGGTACGCTCCGGCACGTTTAGCACTTTTTTGCATTCTTGCACTTTTTGCACCTTTTTTTGCAGCTTTGCACTTTTTGCACTTTTTTTCTGATTTGCACAGTGACACTTTATATATTTATATATTTAATCACTCTTAAATATTGTATCAGTATCTGTTTGTGGTTCAGCATATGTAGGCTCATCTTATTCTATATGAGCCGTTTGGTAATACATAGATAGCATTTTATCACTGTAGCGCTACCCCCGCAGGAGCCGCTGGTTGTTTGTGGGATCGGCGTATTGAGTTACCTTGCAGGGTGTCTAGGTGATACTAGTGAGTTGAGGCAATGAGCGAAGGTCCAGTCATCAATTGGGTTTTCTTCAATGCTTTATTCCAAGGCCCAACATGGCCAACATCAACATAAGACAAGATAGGAAAGGTTGATGAAGCATAAGAACAACTTTAGTATCAGGCCTTGGATATGAAAAGAGCAGTCCTGCTCTTAGTAATAATAAGATCAGTTCTTCGTCACTCCAGCCAGAGTGGGTAAAGTGCCCCGGACAGACTTCTGTCACAAGTGATTGAAGTGTCATCGGTGGGAGGAACAGACCTCTGCCACAGGCCTGACTCTGGACCTCTGCCACAGGCCTAGCGATTTAGGGTGAAATAATTGTATTGAGCGAATCCTCCCAGAAAAGTTTAGTCAGTTCACAACATTTTTAACAAGATTTGCCAAACCCTTGGTGAATTAAACTCCAGATTTACCAATCATTAGCCTGAGGACCATGTAAGAGATAACAAATGCAGATATCGAGCAAGGGTGACAAGATCAGTGGGCTGTACCTTAAACAAATCAGGAACCAGGCTGAATGAGTTTAAGTGAAGTTTATTTAAGCAACTAATAAACTTATAACACCAACACCAGTATACCATAAACAATGTAAAATGTCAAAATAATTATAACAGTACAGAAACCCAAACAATAACCTAACTATGTAAAAGTGGAGGGAGAACACAAAGTTACAAGGTACTGAAAGCAAAGAGCAGGGAGCAGGTCACAGAATCAAGTACAGGACCATCAGGGTGTGCAATATGGCCGTTAATCTGTAGAAATGTGGAAAAAATAACAGCTTATGTTCAAACTCAGACCCTACATCCTCATATACCAAGTAATCAAGTCTAATGCTTCACCAAAATCAGTGGTGCCAACATTCTGTCACCAAGACGTGTAGCGTTACGGTCCATGAGGACGGGGGTTCGTGGAAGCCGGCCGGCTCATCTTTTTAGACTTTCTTGAATGACATTCTTGTAAGTGCAATATTTTTTATTAAATTCAAATAGTTTTTTACGGTACATCAGTATTGTGGATTCATTTTTTTCGGTGGTTTTACCATTGCTGTGGATACTGGGAGAGCCCTGTGGTTGCAAGTTTGGAGGCAGTCCGGTTCAAAGGCCCTGGCTGGGGTTCAGCCGCAAGCCAATAAAGCTTATCTGTCTGGTAAGCGTGCATTGCATACGGTGCTCTGTATCGGTGGTGGTTCTCTTCTCCCCAGTGTGTCATATGGTCTATGTTTTATTGATTACGGTACATCACTATTGTGAGCCTTTCTTTTTTTGCGATTCTTAGACCATCTCTGCCAATCTAGAGGATCATCATCCCTGATGTCGATGGCGGTTCGAGTGTAAAGACCCTGGCTGGGGTTCAGCCGCAAGCTTATTATGCTTGCCTTTTGGTAAGCGCACATCCTATTTAGTTTCTTCACTGGTGGTGGTTACGTTTTTGGTTTCACTGCAATTTCGTTTTTATCCCCATTTATACTCCAAGCTATTTGAGGACTTTGGAATCTATGGACTATGTAGCTTGGTCTTGCCAATATTGATCATCAATTTCAATTTTCACTTATTAGCGCAACTACAATCTTTTTTCTTATGTACTTTTGTGTGTATATCACTTTTTTGTTGCAGCTCACTTTTATTTAGTTATTCTGTATTTAGTAATTTTTATCGCGGTATAACCTTTTTGTCTATAATATGCAAAGCATGAACCTCCTCCCTCCGAAGAAACCCAAATGCATTGGGGAAAATGTTATACTTCTCCCTCCCAGAATGTACAGTTACCCTATAATAAGGTGATCTACGGTCCACCCCCCGCTGACTACATCTTGCATATAATCAATGAATTCACTGAACCAAGCTCAATCTGACACTGTATCCACCGAGGCCATCCAGCCCCCCCACACTTTATCAAATTTGGTCAGCGCCCCCCTGCTCAGGTAGGTAGCCCTGTAAAATGGAATGGCTTTATTGACTAATACTTTCCAAGATGCCACCGTTGGGTCTGAGGAACTCTTCCAGGAAAGCATGATCCGTTTTTTGGATGATATGTTTTTTTTCTTTAATTGACTCGATATAGTCACATTCCAGGAATCTCCTCTCCATTGCTACAGCCTTCCTTTCAAAACTTTCCAAAGTGAAAAATGTGGACAGATCCTAATGAACAAGCCCTTAGATATAGCCATCTTAACATCTGCTATCTTAACATTTCTTTGGTGCTCCTATTTAGAATTCTTCATACAGTGTTCTCATTGATAAGATCTGAATTTTATGTATCCTTTGATTTTAATCCGGGTAAAAATTGTATATGTTTATGTATATAAATATATATGGGGCATGTAATTTTTAATATTAAATGCACATGTGTTTATGTTATTTTTAATTAGGCTACTAAATGTGTCTACCTATACAAATTGGTGAACTGTGTATAAGCCATTGGAATTTTTGGAGTGCATAGGCTAATCTAAATGATACATTCCCCTTTAAGTTATACCTCTGTTTTTAACTGACTTAATCTAGTATTTGTATAAAAAAAATCCCTATCTGGTCTTCCCCACCTCTATGATTAAGCTTGCCTTGGGTGAGATGCTATTGGGCAGGGACTGTCATTTTGGCTTTGTGGCATACATTTGTTTTAAATGAGTGATGAAATTGGAATAGGGATGTGTGTTCTCTTCTCTGCTTTGTGGAAACTGCATCAGAGCTGCAGCCAGTAGAGCATTAAAAAGAAGGTACAACACAAAATCACAGATGAGAACCCTTCATGGATTTTAGGTGCAGTTTGAGGTATATTAATGCACACCTATAGGTTGTGCACCTGAATGGGCTCTAAATCAATTGGCACATGCTGATGAACTGAACACACTATGAGCAAAATTCAAATGTAAGTAATTAGCTTGGCAGTTATGAGCATGAAGATTTCACAGACAGCAAGTAATTGTACTGAAATGTAATTAGGTTATTTTCTGTAAGTGCTTAGTTGAGTACTTTAATAATGAAAATACAGGACATAGTTTGTAGCATTACATCTCTAGAGACATGTAACCCAGAAGTATCTAAATTACTTAAAAACACGACTATATATTGTAACTAAAAATTATCCAAAATATGCTATCACATTTCCAAGATAAATGTAATATCTGTGATGTAAATGAGATAAATATTGGACTGGTAAGTTTAAAGTATCTAGCGAGATACAAAAGGAATCTAATAATTAACCACAAACTAAGACAAAAAAAAATGCCTAGGGGATCACTACAGCAACCTCACACTGTGATATGTAGGGAAATGCAGGGAATGCAGCAGCAGATCATTGGAGTAACCATGGAAACAAGATATATTGGAGGATGTAACACATTGTCAGTAGACTGAAAAGTTCAAACTCAGCAGAAAACATTGAAAAGTACCTATGGGATTTATTTAACCAGGAAAACACAATTAATAATTAATTTCTATGTACATCTGAATTGTCCAATTTTTACAGCGATATAGTATATGCAATTTATGATACCTTTGGGATTTATTTGTAGCAATCAACAATATTATCCTGAGTAAATCTGTCTTTGGCTATTGCAGTTTAAATTATAGATTGAATAGCTGTAAAGTATTCCCAAGAGTGGTATGATTCCAAAGAAACTGGACATAAGAGCAAGATCATTCCAAAGAAAATTGGTTATCCAGTCCTTTGGATTGCTTAGCTAAAATATCTGGAAGGGGCATAGTGCAGAGAAAGATCATAAGATCTGACAATTTCAAATATGTGATCAAAGATTCTGTTTGAATAAAACATATCTATCGATCTATCTATCACACAGAGCTTACATATCTTATATTTATGCAATTTTAAAGACATAAAATATTACATAAGAATGATTATACCGAATAAAAAAACAAGACAAAATAATTTGGCCTACAACATAAAAATGAGACACAAGCCTAAATAATAAAATAATGTGGAAGCGGCATGAAAAATAATCAGTCATAAAAGTCCTAAAAGAAACATCTTACATAATGCAAATGAATGTCATCAGGGAAACCTTAAAGTGGAGGTTCACCCGGAAATTGCTATTTTTAACCTTAGATTGATGCTCATTTAGTCTAGGGGAATCGGCTAGTTTATTTAAAATCGAAGCTGTACTTACCTTTTTAGAGAGCGATCTTCTCCGCCGCTTCCAGGTATGGGCTGCGGGACTGGGCGTTCCTATTTTGATTGACAGTCTTCCAAAAGGCTTCAGACGGTCGCATCCATCGCGTCACAATTTTCCGAAAGTAGCCGAACGTCGGTGCGCAGGCGCAGTATAGAGCCGCACCGACGTTCTGCTTCTTTCGGCTACTCGTGATGCGATGGATGCGCCTGTCGGAAGACTGTCAATCAAGAAGGAACGCCCAGTCCCGAAGACCCATACCCGGAAGCGGCGGAGAAGATCGCTCTCTACAACGGTAAGTACTGCTCGGATTTTAAAACAACTAGCCGATTCCCCTAGACAAAACGAGCATCAATCTAAGGGTAAAAAAAAAATGTATGGGTGAACTCCCGCTTTAATAACAGAGCTATAATCATGAAATCCCAATAAACATTACATAAATTTGCTATATATATTTGTAAATTCTAATTAACAAAAACAAAATTAATGTATGATCTTTTAACTGAATTAAATAGCAGAATTTACAGATGACATACAGAACAGATTCAGAATTCTTGAATTCGGCAAATTCAAATTGTAAAGTGCAACAACTGACAGCAGCCACTCAGGGGCTCAGCATTTTGAAATCTGATCAACTGTGGGACTTTGCAGTGGATGATCCTTCAAAGGAAAGTTATTACAAACAAATGTTAAAAGTTACAATTCTTTATTTGACATTGTGCCATCAATTAATCAATGGCCATAGTTAAAAATGAAAAATGTGCCTCATTCTCATAAAATACCAAACCAAAAACAGGTGCAAAGCATACAAAACATACAGACTCCTTGAACACGACCCTTGAAACCTCACAGCATAGCATTTCCAAAAACCATTCAAAATGTAATAGTGAACTCTGGTATCAATTGAAATTGAGAGATATGATGTTTACAGAAGTACGCTGTGGATGGGTTCCCAGTCGCAACACATTTCGCTTAAGGGCTTCTTCAAGATAGGGGTGTTCAAAAATCAAATATGGTATATTTAGATAGAATCGGGCATATGGAAACCTAAAGACCGTGTCCCAAATCTAGTCCCTAGGGGCCAGATTCACATACATTTGCGGCCGTGTAACGTAACCCGTTTACGTTACACCGCCGCAAGTTTCCAGTTTTAGTGCCCGATCCACAAAGCACTTACCTGGAAACTTGCGGCGGTGTATCGTAAATACGTCCGGCGCAAGGCGGGCCAATTCAAATGGGCGTGTGCCATTTAAATTAGGCGCGCTCCCGCGCCAGACCTACTGCGCATGCTCAGTTTTGGAATTCCCGCCGTGCTTTGCGCGCAGTGACGTCATTTTTTCGAACGCCGACGCATGTAGCGCAATTCCGTATTCCCAGATGGCTTACGCAAACAACGTTAATTTTTAAATTTCGATGCGGGAACGACGGCCATACTTTATACAGCAATACGATTGCTGTGTAAAGTTAAGGCACCAAAAACGACGACTAACTTTGCGACGGGAAACTAGACTAGCGGCGACGTAGCGAACGCGAAAATCCATCGTGGATCGTCGTAACTCCAAATTTGCATACCCGACGCTGGTTTACGATGCAAACTCCCCCCAGCGGCGGCCGCGGTACTGCATCCTAAGATCCGACAGTGTAAAACAATTACACCTGTCGGATCTTAGGGATATCTATGCGTAACTGATTCTATGAATCAGTCGCATAGATACTCAGAGATACGACGGAGTATCTGAGATACTCCGTCGTATCTCCTTTGTGAATCTGGCCCTAGGTCTTTTTACACATTAGCTGGGAATTTTATTTTATCCAAAGATACCACTAGACCCATCTACTCACATCACAGATAAAGGAAGATGGCAATAGCAACAATGTTCCAATTGTTAAATCATTACATTTTATTTAACAAAACATAATAAAACTTGAACTGTAGAGGTACCTGACCATGTAGTAGCATCTGACTTACTTCCCTCCCTGACAAACAGCTAGATTCAAGTAGCCCGCGTCATCTTTGCGGCGGTGTAGCGTATCGTATTTACACTACGCCGCCGTAAGTTAGCTAGGCAAGTACTGTATTCACAAAGTACTTGCCTGCTAAGTTATGGCGGCGTAGCGTGAATAGGCCGGCGTAAACGCGCCGAATTCAAATGAGGATGTGGGGGGCGTGTTTTATGTAGATTAACTGTGACCCAACGTGATTGACGTTTTTTACGAACGGCGCATGCGCCGTCCGTGTACGTTTCCCAGTGTGCATTGCGGCAAAGTAGGCCGCAAGGACCTATTGGTTTCAACGTGGACGTAAATTACGTCCAGCCCTATTCACGGACGACTTACGCAAACGGCGTTAAATTTTCAAATTTCAACACGGGAACGACGGCCATACTTAACATTGACTACACCACCTAGGGGGCATGTTTATCTTTAGGCGGCATATCTCTTATGGCAACGGCGTATCTTTACTGCGACGGGCGGACGTACGTTCGTGAATAGGCGTATCTATGCATTTACATATTCTACACTGAACTCAATGGAAGCGCCACCTAGCGGCCAGCCTAAATATTGCACCCTAAAATAGGACGGCGCAAGCCGTCGTATCTTAGATAGGTTTAAGTGTATCTCAGTTTGAGAATACACTTAAACTTAGGTCGGCGCAGATTCCGAGTTAGGTCGGCGTATCTACTGATACGCCGGCCTAACTCTTTATGAATCTAGCTAAAAGAATCTATGTGTGTGTGTTTTTATATATATTATATATTATATATATATATATATATATATATATATATATATATATATATACACATATACACATACACATACACGTACGTACGTACGTACGTACGTACACACACACATAAACACACACAGTATCTCACAAAAGTGAGTACACCCTCACATTTTTTGTAAATATTTTATTATATCTTTTCATGTGACAACACTGAGGAAATGACACGTTGCTACAATGTAAAGTAGTGAGTGTACAGCTTGTATAACAGTGTAAATTTGCTGTCCCCTCAAAATAACTAAACACACAGCCATTAATGTCTAAACCGCTGGCAACAAAATTGAGTACACCCCTAAGTGAATGTATTTTCTTTTTCTTTTCATAAAAAAAAAACTACTCACCAAAAAAAAAAAAAAAAAAATTGTATAAAATTATATTTTTACCTTTTAAAACATGGTGGTGGTACATTGGTAGGGGCTGGCGGGAGGAACTAGGGGAAGCAGGTATTCGACAAACCCTAAAGACACTGGCTGTGGATCAGCAACAAAGGATTTTTAAGACATGGATACATTTTATTTTTTACAGGGAGGTTGTTCCTTCTTTTGGATCCTAAAGTGACGGGCTTACTTCAAAACATCAATACATAAGGTCTTTATCAATGTGTTTGATAAGTATTTAAAATCAGGAAAAACAACATAGCATTTCCTGTATAATCTTGACTATTTCTAATATGACAGAACAGAAAGCATTTGTTTAAATCGTTACCCTTCAACATTTCCTATTCAAGTGTGAAGAAAAATTAATTGGTCTAAAAGGACCATACATTTAATGCATCAGTTATTCTGACACCCCACGTTATAATCAATTCTGGTTAAAGGTGAGTGAACTTTAGTCACTGGAGTACATTTCTGATCTTTGAGGTGTAAAGCTCTGTAGATATTGATCAAATTACTGCAATGTTTAATACGAACTATTCCCAGTAAAAATGTGATTGATTATTAAAGCTGAACCCCTGGCAAAAGGCTAAATACACAGATTATATATGCACATATATACAGTGGATATAAAAAGTCTACACACTCCTGTTAAAATGTCAGGTTTCTGTGATGTAAAAAAATGAAACAAAGATTAATTTAGAACTTTTTCCACCCTTAACCACTTCAGCCCCGGAAGGATTTACCCTCTTAATGACTAGGTAATTTTTTTGCATTTTTTTAACTGACAATTGCATGGTCGTGCCACGTTGTACCCAAACAAAATTTACTTCCTCTTTTTCCCACAAATAGAGCTTTTTTTTGGTGGTATTTGATCACCACTGCGGCTTTTATTTTTTGAGCTGTAAACAAAAAAAGACCGTAAAATTTGAAATAAAAACAATATTTTTTACTTTCTGCTATAATACAAACCCCCAAATATATATATATATATAAAAAAACGAATTCATTCATCAGTTTAGGCCAATATGTATTCTTCCACATATTTTTGGTAAATAAAATCCCAATAAGCATATATCGATTAGTTTGCGCAAAAGTTATACCGTAGCATCTACAAAATAGGGGATAGCTTTATGGCATTTTAATTATTATTATTTTTTTCACTAGTAATAGCGGTGATCAGTGATTTTTAACAGGACTGCGACATTGCGGCAGACAGATCAGACATATGTTTAGCAGGAAGACAGATCTCATTGTCATCCCCTGACAGAGCGGAGATCTGCCTTGTTTACTTCGGCAGATCCCCATTCTGTCTCTGCCGGGAACGATTGCGGGCGGCCAGCGGACATAGAGTCCACCGGACCCGCTGATTGGCTCCCCCACTGGCCAATCAGAGCGCGCACGCCTACAAAAGCTAGTGCATGAATCGTTACACCGGTACAGCGATTTGCCGAGCCACCTTGCTGCAGTACATGTGCGGTGGGTGGTCGACAAGTGGTTAATGTGACCTAAAAACTGTACTCAGTTGAACAACAAACTAAAAACTTTTAAGTGGAGGGAAGTAAAAATAAAAAAATAAAAAATAATATGGTTGCATACCCTTAAACTAATACTTTCTTGAAGCACTGTTTGATTTCATTAGAGCACTCAGTCTTTTTGGGTATTAGTCTATCAGCATGCCACATTTTGACTTGGTAATATTTGCCCACTCTTCTTTGCAAAAGCCCTCTAACTCTGTCAGATTGCGAGGGCATCTCCTGTGCACAGCCCTCTTCAGATCACCCCACAGTCTTTCAATCAAATTTAGGTCTGGGCTCTAGCTGGACCATTCCAAAACTTTCTTCTTCCGGAAGCCATTCCTTTGTTGATTTGGATGTATGCTTTGGGTCGTTATGTTGAAAGATGAAGTTCCTCTTCATGTTCAGCTTTCTAGCAGAAGCCTGAAAGTTTTGTGCCAATATTGACTGGTATTTGACTTTGTAAGAAAAGGCTCCAGTCTTGCCACTCTACCCCATAGCCCAGACATATGAAGAATATGGGAGATTGTTGTCACATGTACCACGCAGCCAGATATTCCTGCAGCTCCTTTAATGTTGCTGTAGGCCGCTTTGCAGCCTCCCTGACCAGTTTTCTTCTCATCAATTTTGGAGTGACGTCTAGTTCTTGGTAATGTCACTGTTGCACCATATTTTCTCAACTTGATGATAATTAAGTACAATAAAGCGCATGTGGTAAAACATGTAAAGAAAAAGAGTCCTTGGTGCAAAGTCCTGTAAGCTAGGTGAGCTTGTAACATGAGTTTACAGTCTGTTAAAACCGGGCAGCCATGCAGAGGGAGCTGAAGCGACACTCAGGTACATATGATGAAAGAAACAATCAAGGAGGAGCAGGCGCCACTGGTTAAACTGTACAGCTATTTATTTATATTTGGAGATAGAAATAAAAGTACTCACTGGATTTGTAAAGTTTCAGGCATGTAGTTTGTTGTCCTGTGATTTCATCAGGGCCCAACCGATAGATTTGAGTGTCCTTGGGTCTCTGTCACAGCGCTGGTATTTGGCTGTGTTGCTGGTGTAGTCTAGCTGGGTCCATGCGCTTGGTTGTGAGGATGTGGGCGCACAGATGTGCCAGAGGAGCCGCCGGAGCGCACGTTGAAGCGCACGCTTGTGGACACTATGGTTGCAGGGGGAATGATGACGTCATCGACCGGAGACAGCAATGTGCGACGCGTTTCCGTGCATGTGCTGTGGTTCGATAGGGGAACGTACACACAGCGCGCACCTTTGTCAAGCTGAAAACGTGAAATTTTAACAGGGGTGTGTAGACTTTTTATATCCACTGTGCGTATATATATATATATATATATATATATATATATATATATATATATACACACACACACACACACACACACACACACACACACACACATATATATATATATATATATATATATATATATATATATATATATATATATATATATATATATATATATATATATATATTACACATATATACACAGTACAGAACAATACAGTTCAAAAATATGAATTAACACATATGGAATTATACATAACAAAAAAGTGTGAAACAACTGAAAATATATTTCATATTCCAGGTTCTTCAAAGTAGCCACCTTTTGCAGCAGACACATCTCTAGAACTGTTAAGAGGAGACTGTGTGAATCAGGCCTTCATGGTAGAATATCTGCTAGGAAACCACTGCTAAAGAAATGCAACAAGCAGAAGAGACTTGTTTGGGCTAAAGAACACAAGGAATGGACATTAGACCAGTGGAAATCTGTGCTTTGGCCTGATGAGTCCAAACTTGAGATCTTTGGTTCCAACCAACGTGTCTTTGTGCGACGCAGAAAAGGTGAACGGATGGACTCTAGATGCCTGGTTCCCACCGTGAAGCATGGAGGAGGAGGTGTGATGGTGTGGGGGTGCTTAGCTGGTGACACTGTTGGGGATTTATTCAAAATTTAAGGCATACTGAACCAGCATGGCTACCACAGCATCTTGCAGGGGCATGCTATTCCATCCGGTTTGCGTTTAGTTGGACCATCATTTATTTTTCAACAGGACAATGACCCCAAACCTCCAGGCTGTGTAAGGGCTATTTGACCAAGAAGTAGAGTGATTGGGTGCTGCGCCAGGTGACTACCTCTTGAAGCTCATCAAGAGAATGCCAAGAGTGTGCCAAGCAGTAATCAAAGCAAAAGGTGGCTACTTTGAAGAACCTAGAATATGAAATAGATTTTCAGTTGTTTCACACTTTTTTGTTATGTATAATTTCACATGTGTTAATTGATAGTTTTAATGCCTTCAGTGTGAATCTACCATTTTCATAGTCATGAAAATAAAGAAAACTCTTTGAATGAGAAGGTGTGTCCAAACTTTTGGTCTGTACTGTATATAATTTTTTTCTAATTTATATTATAGGAGCTATTTATATTTCTGGGATGTGCACAACTCTGCCCCATAGCACATACCTGGCAGAGCAGGAGATGTGATTTTTTTTCTGCTGCTGTTAAATAATGCTTGCATGTTTTCACCTTTACCCAGAGTGACTGGAGAGCAAAAAGAGAAGCAGCAGACTGATAAGGTCAACCCACTCCCTTCGCTCTCTCCCATTAGCATTCTTCTTGTTAGAACATGAGCACTTCAGCACAACTTAATGACTCCTTGTGATGCCCCTCTCTCACACAGTTTGAGCTCTTCTGAACAGTAGAGGATGATACCAGGTCACATATAGGTACTTACAAAAAAAATGTAATTATGTATTGACAGAGAGCTTTACCTATGTAATGCTATGAAATTAAAATAAAAAATAACTTTACCTTAAAATGTATTAACCGTTATTTTAAGATTATGTTCAGATTATGCATATGACATCTCCATATCAATACCTTCTGTACAAGCATATAGGTAACAATATTAACAGATGGTACTTAAGTTTGTGAATATTCATATATTAATATTCATCAGTCACTTTCATTATGTGAAGCATTTGACATTTAAGCTAAACACATATGCCTATGAATATTGGTGTAGCGCTTTAAGTGATATATGTGTATTGTTTTATATACAGTATATTGGATGTATAATGTATGCATAGGACATAAGTTGCTTTATATATCTCTTGTGGTCAAGAGATTTATATGACACATGAAATAGACCCCATAACCCCCACATCTCCTGAGGAAGCAGTAGATTTTAGATTGAAAGAGCTATTGAGCAGGGCCCTCCTTTCCTTTTGTACCAAATTGTAATGTAACTGTAATGTCTACCTTTATTTTGTTAAGTGCTGTGCAAACTGTTTGTGCTATATAAAACCTGTATAATAATAATAATAATAATAATAATAATAATAATAATATTATATTGTATCACATTGACTAAAGCTGACCATGGATTTTTTTTCCATTCAGTCAGAGGGTGACTCTCCGCTGTCAGAATACACTGATCAGGAGCTGCAGCCCATTGGTTGCAGCGGCAGAGCTAGGAAAGTTTTCCAACAAGCCTTTCTCAGAAGTCAATCATTAGATAGACTTCTGATGAACAGGAGTACCTACACATTGATGGCTATTACATGGATTGGAATCCGTCCGAGTCCCTGCTGAATTTCTATGGCCGCTTAGGACATAACATCTATTGGTGGATTATTGGACACAAAAACCCTTCATACCAAGTCAATTGTGTTTATATATCATGGGATACTACTAGGAGATTATACAGAACATAAATGGGGATGATCCATTGTACAACACTATTTATCAAATTGACTTTTTTATTGATTTGTTAATAAATATGAATGTTTATGGGAAATTTAAAACAAATGACTTCTGTTGAATATAGGAACCCACACACTGAACACTTTGCCTGGTACATGCAGAAGAGTGCATAGGTACATGCACTGTAAGGTAGATGCTCAAATGCATTTGTGGAAAAAAAGTAGAGGCTGTATTATGAAAAACAGTAGAGGCTGTGGGTTTACATAGACAGCCTTTAAAATATATCTATTTTTTTATATTGAACTCACAGGTCACAATTACTCAACGAGGCCTGTGACAAAGCAATACAGATGCTCAAGAGGTGGGACGGCCACGACACTGACTTTGTAGCTGAAGTTGGCATGCACAGCACATGATAGAACAGTCTGAGTTTCTGGGAACTCTAGAAGATAAGTGAAGCTACGGCATGTCTGTGTCTGATTAACTCTGCTCTTGCATTTGGAGTTATCACAACAATGTATACAGAGCTGAACTCTAGAAATGGCAAGTGCTACCTGGTAAAAAAAAATAAAAAAATTAATAAAATAAGTCAACGTTTTTTCATTCATAATTAAAGTGGGTCTATATTTTAAAAGTGAAGATTACATCTTATAGGGAACATTTAGAAATGTTATTTGTGCTTAAACAATATAACTTTTTTTTAATTCCTCCTAAAAATCAGTAGAGCACTTTGTGGTATGGGAAGGCACACTGGTACCCCTGTGCCAGGGGAGCAATTAGAGGGGTCACAGGGGTTAAAATTGCGACCTAGTCCCATGCTCCAGGTGGTCCGTGTGGCTGTCCTATACACCTGGATAGGAGGGCGTGGGGGCAGCATAGAGAGGAACCAATGCTCTTCATTTTCCGCCTGCAGCCGCTGAAAGCCCACTTCTCCTCCTCTCCCTCCTGCAGACATTCAGCAGCTGCAGAAGAAAAATGGAGGGTATTGGTTTCTCTATATGCCACCCCTGCTGCCCCCCCAATCCAGGTCCTGCTACCCTCACACCCCTGCATACTCTCCTGGCCCCACCTTGTCCCCTGCAGCTCTGCCAGCGTCTCCTTTCCCGATAGCTGCTGTCGAGGATACTTCCAGGATGGAGACCCCCTATTATTCTGAATAGACAGTCAGTGACCCCAGGAGAGGAGCATCATGGCCACTCTGCAAAATCAACTGCACAATGGAGGTAAGTATGACATGCTTTTTATAAAAAACAATTGGTTTTAGTAACCCTTTAAGGGCTCTGCGACCAGAGTAGAGGAACAAGGATCAGTGGGAAGGGACTCAGGTCTAAAGGGTAGGGGCCCGGTAGGGGCTCAGGGGGCCCTTCATGTTTTTTTTTGCATTGGGTTCAGTAGGTTTTTGTTATACCTCTGCACTGTGCCTTTAACCTCACAGGTGAATAACTGCATTGTGAGATCCAAGCCCCTGCTGCCCCTGACTCCTCATGTCTTGGGACTTGAAGTAAAATTTGGTAACTTGATTACTATGCTGCTAAGTGTTCCATTTCTTGGAGCCTCTGACTTGAGGGAGCAAAACCTTGATTCTTCCAAGATGTCCACACAGAGACACAGTGCAGGACCAGGCATGGTAAGTTAGTAATGGGGGCAGACAGGCACTTGTATGGTGCATATGACAATATAAATTGGAGAAAAATATATGGTCCCCCATAGCAAGCCACTTACTATGGTCACACTCAAAAGGGGGGGGGAGTCAGCAGCAGCCTGAGGGACCCCAGAACAGGATCAATGATGTTCTGTGCAAAACCATTGCACAGAGCAAGTATGACATGTCTCATCTACAAAAAAGTTTGTTTCAACCTTTGTAAACCATTATTGCATCGCATTGCTGCTGATCTGCTGCAGACTTTTGTCAGCCTCTTCCTGTCTACAGAATATGTATGCATTATTTCTAAGCATGAGTTTTACAATTGTGATGGCAGACTATGTATACAATACACACTACTGAGAAGCAGAGCCATAGAGTTGTCACACTAAAACAGGAAGTGCATGAACAGGGATCTTTATTTCAGGATCGGCAGGTATAAATTTTGTGAACTGCATATTTAAAAATAATAAAACGTACTTTAGAAATGGAATTAATAAAATAAAGCTTATATGAGATATCAGTAATAGAGTTATACTTAAAGTGGATGCTAGCCAGTGTTGCTTATCACTATTCACCCAAGTACAGTGTCACCATACCAAAGCAGCCAGCTAAAGTGTCCTAGATTGCCACCACTCCAGTCACAGTGTCGGCTGACCAGTGCAGCCAGCAACAATGTTCCTGATCGCTGCCACACTAGTCCCAGTGTCACTACACCAGGATAAGCCAGAGTGCTTTTGATTGTCATCACACCAGCAGCCATCAGTGTTCCCAATTGCTGCACAGCACTGTCAGTGACCCGATCTATTGCAGACAGCTACAGTGATCTTGATTGAAGCCATACCAGTGTCAGTGTCACAAGACCAGTGTAAGCAAGCAACAGTATTCCTGATCACCACCACACCAGTACGGTATCAAAAGACAGCTGTAATGTCCCGTACACACGATCGGAAATTCCGACAGCAAAAGTCTGATGTGAGCTTTTGAACATAAATTCCGACCGTGTGTAGGCTCCATCGGACTTTTGCTGTCGGAATTTTCGCCAAAAAAAAGATTGAGAGCTGGTTCTCAAATTTTTCAACAGAAATTCTGATATTCTGTAGCAATTCCAACACGCATAATTCTGACACATGCTCGGAAACAATTCGACACATGCTCGGAAGCATTGAACTTAATTTTCTCGGCTCATCGTAGTGCTGTAACGTCACCGCGTTCTTGACGGACGAACATTCAGAGAACTTGTGTGACCGTGTGTATGCAAGCCAAGCTTGAGTGGAATTTAGTTGGAAAAACCATCCAAGGTTTTTCCGATGGAAAATCCGATAGTGTGTACGGGGCATAAGCCAGCAACAATGTTCCTGATCACTGCCACACCAGTCCAAGTGCCACCAGAAAAGTGCAGCCAACAACAGTGTCCCTGATCGCTACCATGAGTCTGTGTCATCAGGCCAGTGTAAGCTGTCTACGGTGTTCTTGTTCGCCACCACACCAGTCCCAGTTTACGGGACCAGTGAAATCCAGCAACCGTGTCCCTGATCACTACAACACCAGTGCCAGTCTCACCAGACCAGGGAAAGCCAACAATAATGTTCCTGAACATCACCACACCAGGCTCAGTGACATTAGATCTGTGTATGTCAACAACAGTGTTCCTGATTGTTGGTTACATCAGTTTCAGTGCCACCAGACCAGTGTACACCATCAACAGTGTTCCCTTTCACTGCCACACCAGTGACAGCGTTACCAGACCAGTGCAGCCAGCAACAATATTCCCGATTGTTAGCCACACCAGTGCCAGTACAGACAACAAATTGTTCCCGATCGCCACTGCACCAGTGCAGTTTTGCTTCTGTCTGTACTGACCTTGGCCTGTTTTTTGACAATCTTTCTGCCAGCTGCCTGGACCAATCCTTTGCCTGTTTATTAAACATGTATTTGCCTGCCACCTAAACTGACCCATGTTCACATCCTACTGACAAAGTTCCTGTGAGACACAAATTTCTGCCATTCCCTACAGACAACTGCACTCCTGGAGCCACAGGAACTCTTGTTTACCCTTTGTTTAGCCTTCTGTACTTACCAGTGAACATGTCGTCCCTAGAGTTAGCACATAACAGTAGGCTAGGCTTGCTTGGCTTATAGGTATGGTGACTGCTATAGGTGATGCTACACTGCACTATATTCCCTGACCACTCATACAGAAGCAAGAACTATAGTACACCGTTTTTGATACAATGTTAATTGATTTTTGCGATACACAAATTAAAATATCTGGTAGATAATCAGGCACAACAATGAAAACGTTTCACACATATGGTATCCCCATAATTAGGAGGAGTAGCAAAATGTGTTTGGGGGTTAAACTCTTCGTATGCTCATGCTGTGTATGACAAATATTATCTTATTAAGTTTGCAAATTTCAAAAAAACTTGTGCTAAAAATCAAATCTTTAAATGAGACTTACTATGCCTCCAAAAACATACCTTGGGATGTTTACTCTCCATGTAGTAATTCTGTGGGTGTTTCTATTGTACTAGTGCTCTAGGGCCTCCAACGTGATAGGTGTGGCAAACCTAGCCACTTCTGGAACACTGGACGTTACATGTCAAAGGGTTGTCTGTATTGTATGCTATGTATTCTGCTGGGTCTTATGTGGGCATAGTAATTCGTATGCTAGCAGCCGTAAGCCACTAGCATTCAAGTACTTTGTTTTATGTTGCCCAATCGGTGTTCGGCAGTTTTAAACCGAACTCTCACAACACATAACCCCAGACCCCAGCTATAAACCGACTGTTCCCTCGTGCAGCAATGCCTGATGGGAGAATTATCCAAACTGTTAAGTTCCCCATGTGGTCCTCACTGTATTACCCCTGCTAAATCTGTTTGGAAACCCCATGCATGGGGAATTTTATAAATATGGAAGCCTGTGAATAAAAAGTCAGTTGACTCCCAGAGCTGTGTTTCATCCGGTTACTGGGGGGGATTTGGGACACTGCCTTACTTTTCAGCGCTGACTGTGGATTCACCCTGGTTACCAGCGGAGATCGTGGATTTTAATATTGTACTCCGCTACAATAGGCATTCAGGAAATGAAATGCATAATTTAGCCCCTTGAAACCCTGTTTAATCTCGAGTATGCCCATACTGCATGTTAGGGTTATATTATTAATTTACAACTTTGTATAAAACAATTAATGAAATCTTCAAAAGACTCATTGTGCCGCTTAAAACACTTTTGGTGTTTGCTTTCTAAAATGTGTCTCTTTTTGTGGGGGTTTCTACTTTCGGGGTGCCCTAGGACCTCCAGAGTGTAATAGGTAGTCAAGAAAATATGCACAATTTATGCCTTCTGAAAGCCTGAAGGTGTTCCTTGTATTTTGGGACCCTCTATACAACTGGGCTCTGAAAAAGTTATACATATATGTGGTTTACTTGGAGTGTAGCAGAGAGTGTTTTGTGGTGTAATACTAAACATGTCCATGCTGTGTGTGAGAAATATCTTATTAATTGACAGCTATGTGTAAAAATAAAATATAAAAATGCATTATTTTTCTACATTTACTAAAACCTGTGGCAAAAAAAATGTGATCTTTAAAAGTCTCACTACGCCTTTAATTACTGTAAATATATTGGAGGATCTACTTTGCAAAATGTTGTTATGTTGTGTCCGTTTCTCCTGTCCTGGCACTCCAGGGCCTCAAGAAGTGTAGTAGGTAGTCAGCAAATCATTATTTATGCTCCTTGAACGCCTGTAGGTGTTCCTTGAATTTTGGGTTCATCTATGCATATAGGCAGCAAAAATGTCTCACAAATGTTGTATCCCCACACCCCAATATGTATTGGGGTATAAATGTAGTATGTCAATGCTGTGTATGAGAAATAATTTCTTAAAATTACAACTTCAAAAAAACTACATACAACTACAAACTTAAAAAAAACATTGGCGTGTCTACTTTTGGGTCATTGTGGGAGTGTTTGTACTGTCCTGGCACTTTGGGGAATCTAGAAATTAGATATTCACTCAAAACAACAGGACTGATACATTTCAAACGTATATACCATAGTTTGTGGACATAGTTTGTAGATTAGAGAACTTTTTTTTTTAAATGTTGGTCTTTTTATTTTAATAAAGTAAAAGATAAAATGACACAAACACACACACACAGCTCTGTTTCAAAAAATTATATAAAATTATTTTGGGTACAGTGTTGTATGACCGAGTAAATATTAGTCAAAGTATCACAATGCTGAAAACGGAAAAATGGCCTTGGCAATAAGGGGGTTGAACATGCTGGTCTTCAAGTGGTTACACACATTACACACGTCTTAGTTTAACTACTGTTATTAAAGTGTACCAGACATTAAAACATCATATTACCAAGAGTAGATATCAAATTAAAAAGATGGACGTTGGAACAATACAGTTTTTATTTTTAATCAAAACAATATAAGTGTGTATCCTCAAATACTCATATTCTGGATCAAGCATTTCACACCTTACATGCTACCAGCTGTCACCCATAGAATTACAGAGTGTCATGCAGAGCTAGCTGTCATGGTGAAGTAGGGTGTTAAGGTTTTAATTAGTTGATAATTTTTAAATAAAATTATCCTGTGTTGTAGTGGTTAGCACTGGAAATGAGCATAAATGTAGACCGATTATATCTTTTTTTATCCTCCAAAAAAAAAAAAACATTTAAAGAAGATAAACACATATGCAGAGTTTCATGAAACTGCAAACATCTTAACCTTGTGTATCCACGAACAGGTCTGTTAATTTTACACTCTTCTGAGACCAAGGGGTTGTTTTTATATATATCTTTATATATATATATATCTTTATATATATATATATATATATATATATATATATATATTATATATATATATATATATATATATATATATATATATATATTATATATACCGTATTTTCCGGCGTATAAGACGACCCCCTAATTTTCCAGGAAAAATTTTGATTTTGGGATATACTCACTGTATAAGACTACCCCCTTCCTTCTAGTCTTTCTGGAAGCTGAGCGGGAGCCAGAACCGCTGACAGAAACAGGCTTTTTCAAATCTCACTGTGCCATTACATTCCTCACTGTGCCATTACATTCCTCACTGTGCCATTACATTCCTCACTGTGCCATTACATTCCTCACTGTGCCATTACATTCCATGCCCAGACTGTGATATTACATTACATGCCCAGACTGTGCCATTACATTACATGCCCAGACTGTGCCATTACATTACATGCCCAGACTGTGCCATTACATTACATGCCCAGACTGTGCCATTACATTACATGCCCAGACTGTGCCATTACATTACATGCCCAGACTGTGCCATTACATTACATGCCCAGACTGTGCAACTGTGCCATTACATGCCCCCACATTGCCACTGTGCCATTACATGCCCCCACATTGCCACTGTGCCATTACATGCCCCCACATTGCCATTGTGCCATTACATGCCCCCACATTGCCATTGTGCCATTACATTCCCCCACATTGCCATTGTGCCATTACATGCCCCCACATTGCCACTGTGCCATTACATGCCTGAACTTGTTGCCCCCCCCCCCCCCAGTGCAATAACACTCACTTTTTTTTCCAGCGGTGACAGACCCCCATGCTGCGAGCGTGAATGATTTCAAAGCCGCGCCTTCACTTCAGAGTGTTCTGTGATAGGCGGCACACAAATCTTCCCAGCAGCGCCTCTGTTCTGTTTCCGCCTATCACGGACGTCTTCTCATCTCGTCCGAGGATGAGAAGGCATCTGTGATAGGAGGAACACAGAACAGAGGCGCTGCTGGGAAGATTTTTGTTCCTCCTATCACAGAACACTCTGCACACATCGAGCAAAGACTGTGCTCTATGCATTGAACATTAAAGATCATGTTGTTTTGTTAGCAATGTTTTTGAATTGCAACTTTACACATGGAAATATATGACAATCATACACAGGTAATGATTCTTGTGCAGGGAAACAGACACATGTGGCTGCTCTATGCACAGCAAAGTGATTGATCCCCTTAACATCCCTGTGTACTTTGAGTCTCAACTGCGCTGATGTCACTTTATCAGCATGGAATGAACAGTGGGTGTAACCATTATCGATGAGCAGAAACTTCCTGTCTGTGCCTAACTCCACCCATTCTTGATCATCCCACTTTGTCAATGAGATATTGGTGATAGTGACTAGTGGCTATGGTGGACTGGAGATGACAGAAGAGAAGATAATACCTCTCATGCTTTGCAAAGAACCCATTAACAATTTTTATTTGTTGGAATCATACATTTTATAATAAAAGGAGATCATGGAGTCAATTGAGGATAAGTAGAAGGTGGATCAGGAGGTTTTTTATTTTTAGGGTTGTCCCGATACCGATACTAGTATCGGTACCGATACAGAGCATTTGCGCGAGTACTTGTACTCGCGCAAATGCTCCCGATGCTTCACCGATACTTTTTTTTTTGTTATTATTGTAGAGTGGCCGGAGGAGTCAGTGGCTTGGGAGGGCGGGCAGAGTTTGGCTGGAGAGGGGCGGGCAGCAGTGACTACTAACTATGGGGCGGGGGTGTCAGGCCGGCGCCCCCTCTCCACGACTGAAGAGGTCTTAGTGTGGAGACAGCGGGCGGCATGTCGGTGACAGGGAGGCAGCAGCCATCGCCGCCGTAACAGTGACACACAGGGGGGCTTTGCATCGGCACACCCGGGACCCAGCCGCGGCTCCGATTGGTCTGCTCGACTGTGAGGCAGTCACAGCCGAGACCTAAGCCGCCTCCCCCTCCTCCGTGCATGGCACACGGATCATCTGAGCCGAGGTGCACAGCATTACAGATCTGATAGGGGGGTGTCTGTATTGTAGGGGGAGGGTCTATTGTATGGGGGGGTGCCTGTATTGTAGGGGGAGTGTCTATTGTAGGGGGGTGTGCCTATTGTAAGGGGGGTGCCTGTATTGTAAGGGGGTGCCTGTATTGTAAGGGGGTGCCTGTATTGTAAGGGGGGTGCCTGTATTGTAAGGGGGGTGCCTGTATTGTAAGGGGGGTGCCTGTATTGTAAGGGGGGTGCCTGTATTGTAAGGGGGGTGCCTGTATTGTAAGGGGGGTGCCTGTATTGTAAGGGGGGTGCCTGTATTGTAAGGGGGGTGCCTGTATTGTAAGGGGGGTGCCTGTATTGTAAGGGGGGGTGCCTGTATTGTAAGGGGGGGTGCCTGTATTGTAAGGGGGGGTGCCTGTATTGTAGGGGGGATGCCTGTATTGTAGGGGGGATGCCTGTATTGTAGGGGGGATGCCTGTATTGTAGGGGGGATGCCTGTATTGTAGGGGGGATGCCTGTATTATAGGGGGGATGCCTGTATTGTAGGGGGGATGCCTGTATTGTAGGGGGGATGCCTGTATTATAGGGGGGATGCCTGTATTATAGGGGGATGCCTGTATTGTAGGGGGGATGCTGTATTGTAGGGGGGATGCCTGTATTGTAGGGGGGGTGCCTGTATTGTAGGGGGGAGGGTCTGCACTGTAGGGGGAGGGGTCTGCACTGTAGGGGGAGGGGTCTGCGTAACATTCAGGGGGTCCAGAACTGTTAGGGGGGGTGTCTGTGCAATGTAAAGGGGTGCAGTGATGAAGGGTGCTGTGTAATGTAAAGGGGTGCAGTGATGTAGGGTGCTGTGAAAAGGGGTCTTATAGGTGCAGTTGTGGAGAGGGGTACACAGTAGTGACAACGATATATTGAAGGAGACAGAGGCATGCAGGGGGCACAGTGGGGTGTTATTACATTTTATCGTGGGGGGGGGGATGTGCCAGATATAGGATCCGCCCCAGGTGCCAAATGCTCTAGGTACGCCCCTGGCGGGCAGAGTCTGTGAAAGGAAATGTGGGCCGGGTCTGGCTGGAGAGGGTGGGCACAGTTGGTGGACGGAGTCGGCGGGAGGAGAGCGAGTCCTCACCTGCAGTTAAACTTGGTAAGCTGGCAGGGGTGTAGGGCGCAGCTGCATCAGGATCGGTGACACATTCAGTCGCTGTCAGCGGCCAAACGTCCCTACGCCGATCTTGGTACACCCTGCACTCGGCTGCAGTAAGCAGTATGGGCTGGGTGTAACAAGATGTCTGCTGCTGCTTACTGCAGCCGAGTGCAGGGTGTACCAAGATGGACGTTGCAGCATATTTTTTTTTTATAGCTTCAGTGTTTTTCACAGCATTTCAGTGCCAGCCACCTGTCAGTCCCCATCTGTCAAACTGCCACATGACATTGAAAAATAAGTATCGGTATTCGGTATCGGCAAGTACTTGGAAAAAAGTATCGGTACTTGTACTCGGTCTTAAAAAAGTGGTATCGGGACAACCCTAGTTATTGTTATCTCCAAAATCAACTTTATATATAAGGACTTTGTTTGCCAAGTAGTGATGTTCAGAAGATAAATGCCTGAAAAAAAGAGTCATCCAGCAAGCCATGATTGCCTGAAGTTGACCCCAAGGGTTAAATTCTGCTTTAGGTCTAGGGGGCTGCAAAAACAGTTACCCAATTCTCCACTCCTGCAAGTTCTCTATTTGCTGCTAGTCTTTGCAACCTCTTCTTCTCTACACTCTGGTGCTTACAGGCCTGCTGAAGTCGAGTACACTGCAGGGATCATAGGAGAATTAGACTTGAGGACACCAAAAGACAGTCAATTGTTGGATCATGGAGAGAAGAGGAAAGCTGGGGAGAAGGGCATTGGGTAAATAAAAGTGCTCCTTCTATCCCTAGAACTAAACAACCATTTAACTTATCTTGTGGTGTGGTGTGGGGGCAGTGAGAGCCACTTCAAGGGAGGGTTTTTCCTTTCCCTGCAGATAGGCTTTAAATGCAAAATTGTTTGATTCATGTGTCTTTACCATCACCAGATCACATTGTCTCTCTGTATGTCTAGCAGTGTGAGGGTATTTACAGTAGAAATACAGCCAAATAGTTTGTTGCATATGGATTCCATCTAAATGTTTAAATGGAGCAAGGGAAGGTTTACACTATCTGTCAGTTTTTTTTTGTTGTCTGTGTTCCATTTCAGTTGCCGCCATGACAGTAAGTGAAGGCAAATAGTTTCCCTTGCCCTGAGCACTTTAAGGAAAATACATTTACCAACTTGGATAATGCAATACAAAAACTGACAGAGGGTCTAGCCCTTCTCCAGTAAAAACCAAACCAAAAAAAAAAAAAAAAAAAAGTCTTATAAAGCAGTGAATGTGAAATTCACTAAACATTTGCTATATGCAAATCAGTTGGAATTTAAAATGCATCCAAATATATCCCAATATATTCCTTTCTAATCAAATTGGTCTTGCAAGGCAATACTCTATGTTGTATTCACCACCACCTATCTTATAGAATTAGTAACATGTTGTTGTTTGTCAAAGTGGAGGTATGGATGCAGCAGTCTATATCTATAAATAGCTGATTGTAGAAGATACTGCGTTTTACACTTTACATTCTAGAGATGTCATTTTAGATCATTTAGGAATGAAATGGTCACTGTAATATCTGTGTTTATATAAATTCTAGGTGTTAAAAATGAAAGGTCAAAATCAAAATTGCTAATTTTTACTTTGTCTGATTATATTAAGAAACAGCTTATTTACATTTGAACAGTTAAGAGAGCCTCTGCTCAGAAGATTCTTTGTTCTTATAAGAAGGACATTCACCTTATCCATCTTGTGACCTTGGTTCTTTCCTGGCACACTAAAGCTCTTAATCATGGATGTTGTCCTTGAATAAGTGCATATAGGAAAAATAACTGCTGGGACACAAATTATAACACAGTGGAATTACAATTATGCAAAATGCGAATATCAGCTAGATACATACATTCACTGGTCAAATAATGTTATATTACAGTGATCTGATAGATAACATACATAGATTACTGAACATCAGTGGTCTTTGCATTCTATGATCTATAATCATTATACTTGATCATATGCTAAAAATGTTTACTCACAATGGGCTCAAATTTGGTCTTTAAATAAAAAAGGGAGACCCAGGCCCGGATTTACTCCCTTTGCCGCCCCAAGGCCAGGTCATCAGGACACTGAGAAGCGGGGGGGGGGGGGTGTTGTTGCCAAAAATGACATTGAGCATTGGGGGGTGCTGCTGCCGAAAATGACTAAATGACATTGAGAACCGGGAGGGGGGTTGCTGCTGCCAAGAACTATCTCACCTCCTCTTCCCTCTGTTTTTTCTCCTCTCACCATCCGCATGACAGGAGGGAACTCCCGATATGAAAGTAAAAGTGTCCTCTCCTCTCAGCTGCAGTGCCGCCCCTGCACCCACTGCTGCCCCGAGGCCTGGGCTTGTTGGCCTTGTCTGGAATCCGGCCCTGGGGAGACCCTGACTGGATACTAGGATGGACATACAGATAGATTTTCCTTCAGCTATGTATGGTTGAATGTGTACAATGCAAGCATCGGTGGTAAAAAGTCAATAATGTACAGTATTGGTTAATATGATGCATACAAAATTAGGGTAAAATACAATATTTTGGAGCTGTCACCAAGCAGTAATAGAGGAGAAATATTCCAATTTGGATATTTTTGGAGACCTCCATATGGCTACATGTAATTAATAATAATAATAATTATATAAATTATTATTATTATTATTATTATATAATACATGTATATATAGTTTCAAATTTTAGAGACTCCCCCACTGCTACACATTATATTATTTATAGGTCAATATTTTGCTGTCCGATACGTTTGATAGATGAGGAAATCCCTGACTGCTACATTTTATTATTTGCACACTTCTCCTTGCCATATTTGATTGTTTTTTTATACATTTTAAGATTTTTGACAGTTTTTTTAGGCTGTGTTTTTGAATTATGTTAAATTTCTATTGTACTCCGACAACTTTTTATCCACAGAAAGCTATTTTTCATCTTGAAATGAGGAAGTGGCAATTTAAAGCCACAAAACGCATTTTATTTTGTGAAATAAAGCAATTGGATGTTTTACTAAAGCAGATGACTCATGCCTATCCTTTGAACAACCTCATCAGGCGCTTCTGCCAATCGAACTACCAACGAGCCTTTTTTGAAACTACTTTCTTTCAACTACTTTGTTCACCCATCTGAGAACCCCCTTAGAGCAGCCGCAATGGGACTGCCCGCGGCATAGAGAGCGACCACATTGACCCTGCGTGGCGACAGGTTTTCTCTAGCCGTGCACTGGGAAGGCCACATGTTGCCCCATAGTTGCATGACTGCAGCTTCAACAGTTATATGTCCATTTTGACCTTTTTCCTTTAAATGTGGAAGCACTGCATTCTTGTTTTTGAATTAATCTACTATGCTATCAGGGCTCTCCTGCCTCTCTCCCTTTTTGTTTTCAGTGGAAAATCAGAGCTTTACCAAAAACCCTTGGCCAGCTCCCCAGGATCCTCAGGTCCATGATCTACCACCACACCCCATACCTTATAGGAGGTGGAGCTGGTCTTGAGGAGGTGGGCTTCATCCTCCGCTGAATGCTGAGGGCAGACCAGCATGCCACCTTCCCTGGATCAGCTTCATATGTTGTCATGGTGTGGGATGTCTACCCACCTGTGCCATGGCAACTCATGATGCTTATCCAAGACAAATTGGGACCCATGGTACCCTGGTTGGGAAACTCTGATAAAAGCAGCAATAATAAAATACATTTTAACCCTTCTCCCCATGTAAAAGGAACTAAAACATTTTGTCTGGATTCCACTTTAACTGTATATCTTTGGCTTCAGTCATAGAGACTTTAAAATATTCATGTAACCTTCAGTAGGAGAATCAACTGCTGATCAATTATTTTTTGTTATCATGAAACTGTGTTAGCTCCCATGTAATACTTATACCTTATATATAGTAAATGTAAAGTAAAATATAAAATAGGTCCATCATTCAAATCTTTTATAGTCAATTCCTAGAATAGCAAGATAATACTGTATGCATATTGCTGTTATCTGTGGGATCAGTAAGGCTACATGGCAAGGAAATTGTGTATATATATATATATATATATATATATATATATATATATATATATATATATATATATATATATATATATATATATATATATACATACACACACACATACATACACACACACACATAGCGAAAAATTCTTTATACATGCTCATCTGTGTTAATACATGATGAGTCAATCGTTCACAAGCCGGAAGCAGAGATGAAGCATTTCTGTTTCCTGGCAACAAGTATATCTGTTATTGTTCTGTTCTATGCAAATCTATCCTTGAAACTAATAAACGCTTAATTTTCTGCTCTTTCTGAAACAGGCTGGGATCTCCTTAGTACCTTAGGAACTGATTTTTTGATTAATTGAAAGATTTGTTTGTATAATGTTACAGCATTTCATGTTTAATATAAAACAAAAATCAAAACTGGCACTTTTCTTTGACACGACACATGATGATCAAATGTATATTTACAATTCAAGTGCTTTTAGGTATTTACAGTATATCTGGGGAGGCTTGATACAGATTCCTCTGGCCAACTAGGGAAAATGTAGCAATTGGACAAGATTACTGCTTTTACCCATGAGCCATGTCTGCTGGCCTCAGACATTTTGGGCCGGATTCAGCAAGAATTTACACCGGCGTATCTAGAGATACGCCGCGTAAATTCAAAGCTGCGCTGGCGTTTCTTCTTTCTGTATTTAGAAAGCAAGATACGCCGAAATTAGGCTAAGATCCGACTGGCGTAAGTCTCTTACGCCGTCGTCTCTTAAGGTGCATATTTACGCTGGCTGCTAGGTGGCGCTTCCGCCGTTTTCGGCGTAGAATATGCAAATGACCTAGATACGCCGATTTACAAACGTACGTGTGCCCGGCGGAATTTTTTACGTCGTTTGCATAAGGCTTTTCCGGCGTAACGTTGCTCCGGTTTCTATGAGGCGTACGCAATGTTAAGTATGGACGTCGTTTCCCGCATCGAATTTTTTACGTCGTTTGCGTAAGTCGTTCGCGAATAGGGCTGAACGTAATTTACGTTCACGTCAAAATCAATGACGATTTGCGCACTGGGATTTTTTCACGAACTGCGCATGCGCCGTTCACAAAAAACGTAAAATACGCGGGGTCATGTTAAATTTAAATAAAACACGCCCACAACATTCCCATTTAAATTAGGAACGCTTACTTGCCCACATACGCTACGCCGCCGTAACTTAGGGCGCAAGTTCTTTCTGAATACGGAACTTGCGCCCTAATTTACGGCGGCGTAACGTACGTTACGCCAGCAGAAAGATCCGCTGATCTTTCTGAATCCAGCCCTATGTCTATCAATCTGGCTGACAATGGTAAACTATCCTCCAATATTCATGGTCACATTAAGTCTTAATGCTTCCCTTATTAAGCCCTACCAAGGGATCAGACACATGTCTGATTACAAGGATTTCACACCTACGCTACTTTGTCTTTACCAGGTGGTGCCCTTGCTAAGTATACAAAACGCACACTAATCACGCGTACACACGCTCGGAATTTCTGACAACAAATGTTCGATGGGAGCTTGTTGTCGAAAATTACGTGCGTAGACTCCATCGGACATTTGCTGTTGGAATTTCCGACAACAAAAATTTGAGAGCTGGATCTCAAATTTTCCGACATCAATATTCGTTCTCATAAATTCCCAGATTGTGTAGACAATTCCGACGCGCAAAATGCCACGCATGCTCTGAATCAAATACGAGACGGAAGCACTCAGTCTGGTAAAACTAGCGTTCGTAATGGAGATGGCACATTCATCACGCTGCAATTTTTTTTATCTTTTAATGCAGCACATTCTTTTCTTCTTTATAATGCTAGAATAATGAAAACCAGATATGAACTGTCTACACGCACTGAAAAACAGATGCAAACCCACAAGCACAAACTGAAGAGCAGTAACGGACTGAAAAGCACGAGGCTGAAAAGCATGAATCGTTTCTCAAACTTCTACTAACACAAGATTAGCAGAAAGAGCCCAAAGGGTGGCACACTTGGTTTTGAACTTCCCTTTTATAGTGCCGTCATACGTGTTGTATTTCTGACAACATTTGTGCGACCGTGTGTATGCAAGACAAGTTTGAGCCAACATCCGTCTGAAAAAAGAACCACGGTTTTGTTGTCGGAATGTCCGATCATGTGTACGCGGCATAACAGAGTCAGTATGGTCCATGCCAACTGGGCAAAATTCACATTCCCCTATCATCAATGACTAATATGGTACACACAACAGTCTTGTACTTACCAAAGATTCAATTCGCTAATATGAACCAGTAATTGTTTTTTCCATTAATTTTTTATTAATGTATCCAAAAATGTTCAGTTTCCCTTACAGTTCTTAGATGAAAGAAAGATTTTCTTTGCAAATTCTGAAATTAACCTTTAGGTTAAAAGGATAATTATCTAATGAATTGTTATTTTATCTCTAGAAGCAGTGTTTTATCACCACCCAGATTGTTTTTTTTTTCTGGCTTTCCTCAATAGACACCGCACTAAAACTCAATTTCATCAGCAACCTATAGCTAGGAGCAATAACCTATGTAACAATCATTGTGAATAGATTTTTACAGTCAAAATATCTTTAAGAACCAATGTATAAAATTATGTCTGCTGTCCAGTGCTGAAATTATAGCCGTAGTGACAGGTTCTTTAATTGCCACTAGTATGAACTACCTGAATTTGTTGCATGCGTCAGTACTTGTACTAAATTCCTCCAACAGTATTTTTGAAAATGTATCACGGAGTATGACATACAGGAGTACATATCTGAACAGTCCTATTCATAATATAAATAGAAATATATTAACCCAAATTTGTTTTGAAGGGAATCCATAATCTTTTCAATAATAATATAAACATCCAAAAAAGGCGGGTTTATATGAAGCATATTATAGATAGATCCTCCTTTAAAAAATGTTTTATTTTTTTTCTATGTATAGTTTCTAACCATGAATGTAAATAGAGGCAGCCATACAGTCCACATTACATATGCAGACACTGCTTGTTTTTAGTGCTATACATTGGTTGTCCTTTACAACTTATTTTTTACAATTAAAGCTGTTGAAACTATTTTGCTAAGGCATCTGAGAATCTTCTCTATAAATTAAGTTAATGTTCTCTTCAATTATCCAGTCATGTAAAAAGCTAATTTCTGTGTACTTATTTCACCTGCATTTTTGTTTTGTTTGGGGAAGGATGAACTGTTGGTTTTTATCTGCTATCTGGGACTTCATTACAAACATTTATTGCAGGGATATGCAATTAGCGGACCTCCAGCTGTTGCCAAACTACAAGTCCCATCATGCCTCTGCCTCTGGGTGTCATGCTTGATGCTGTCAGAGTCTCGCTATGCCTCATGGGACTTGTAGTTTGGCAACAGCTGGAGGTCCGCTAATTGCATATCCCTGATTTATTGCAACTTCCTGCCCTGATGAGTTTTAAAAAACAAAAAGTGTGAAAATATGCTAAAGTGATACAGACAGAAAACATTCTGGCAGGGTTTCTAGTGTTCCCCTACTCTACTAAAGAATACAATTTGTATTTCTGTCTGTGTTGTTGGAGAATTGTCCTCACTTCCTGTCCGATAAAACATTGTCAGCTGGACAGGAAGTAATGGTCGATCTCTTTCTGACTGCCCTACACAGATATACTGCTGCAGGGCTGCTAACTCTGCGCTGGATCATGTATCTGGTGTTTGATCAGCTCTGTGCTGTGATTTGTTCAAGCACAAGCCGATCAGCTGATCGGCTCTATCATTCACTGAATTACAGTTTTTTTAAATATTTTTTAGTGCTTGTATTCTTTGATTTACATTCTATCAACTGGGAATCCCGCTGCCAGCTGAGTCATTGGCTGTTAAGGACGCGGCAGCTGCCTACTCCTTAATACTGACTAGTCAGTTTGTTGAGAAAAAAAATGCAGAACTCATGAAAAACACAAACCCCAACACTCTAGAAAACCACACCAACCACAACTACTGTACATAGATGTGAACCTAACCTCTGGGTTGGGTTGTACTGATATTAACCATGAAGGGGACTTTTTTCCCCAGCATTGAGGCACATTGTTAAAATTTAAGGGGATCTTTAAATTAACACATCTTAAAAAAATAAAAAAATGTATGCATTGCAACACACTGTTATAGTGTGAATAGGCTCCTAAATAAATACTGAAATAATATACTTAAAAAAAAAATAGTCTGGGCCTAAAATTTTGCTTCTAATCAACTCTGAAAAGCAGGAGTAGATGCTTAATTTGTAGAAAAAATGGTAGCTGCACCTTTACAGCTAGTTCAAAGGATTATATACAGTATCTCACAAACGTTAGTGCAATGGGGGCCACACAAAATATTGACACTTTAGGCCCAATTTGGACATTTTCACTTAGGGGTGTACCCACTTTTGTTGCCAGCGGTTTAGACATTAATGGCTGTGTGTTGAGTTATTTTGAGGGGACAGCAAATTTACACTGTTATACAAGCTGTACACTCACTACTTTACATTGTAGCAAAGTGTCATTTCTTCAGTGTTGTCACATGAAAATATATAATAAAATATTTACAAAAATGTGAGGGGTGTACTGACTTTTGTGAGATACTGTATATTCTGAGGGGGATCCACTGTATATGGTTTCCCCCACATAAGAAAAAACATTCTTGAGTGCACCTATTTTTTGTGAATTCTTTTTATTGATGTATACAGTACATGATTCTTTGCATACGGTATTATTCTTTATATGCACAAACTACTTGAATGGAAGAATCGCTCTTCTACAATGTACAGCCATTAAAAGTAAAAACACAGGCTAAGATAATAAAAAACACATCTGACGTCAATGCGCCTCTTGCAGAGCTCTATATCCAGCTCTGCAGATTATACAAATCAATGATAATAACTAGAAGACAGCCTGGCCAGAATAACAAACAACAACGGCAACCTGCTTTTTTTTGTCACAGGGTGAGAGCACAAACCTGACCACTCAGCACAAGTGATGTGTGTGCTCAGCCTCTTCCACAAACCACTTGTTTAATTAAGTAGCTAAAGAGCAGCTGAGATTTGTCCTTACGCAACACCAGACTGCAGGCATGCACCGGTGTAAAATTCCTCTCTGTGCTCAGCAGTCTCCTGTAGAATTGCTAACACTAGTCTAGCTGACTTATAGCAAAATTCAAATGTCCTATTAATGATAAATAGATATGTATTTAAAGAAGGTCAAAGAGCTTAGGGTATAATTGTGCGTTACAGATGCTAGAATAGTTTACAGTCTATTAGGGTATAAAGGCATATACTTGTTATATAGGCGTGATACAGAAGGTAGAGAAGTTAATGATTTAGGGTATAAAGATACAACATGGAGGGTAAAATGGTTTACAGTCTATTAGGACATAAAGATGTGTTAAGCCCCTTTCACACTGGGGTGGGAGGTGCGGTGGCAGTATAGCGCTGCTATTTTTAGCGGCGCTATACCATCGAAATTGTGGCGTATTTGGCCGATAGCGGTTCGGTTTTAACCCCCGCTAGCGGCCGAAAAATGGTTAAAGCCCGCAGAGGCGCATTGCCGGCGGTATAGCCGCAGTTTCCTATTGCTTTGAATGGGAATGAGCGGTGGAGGAGCAGTAAACACACTGCTCCTCTCACCGCTCCAAAGATGCTGCTAGTAGGGCTCAGGCTTTCACACTGGAGAAACAGCAGCCATTGTTTAGGGTCGGTTTGTTTAGGGTCGGTTTGCAGGCGCAATAGCGCCTGCAAATCGCCCCAGCGTGAAAGGGGCCTTACAGATGATAAAAGTTTACAGTCAATTGGTGTTAGAAAATGCGATTCAGCAAGCAGAAGATGTTACATTCTTCTAGAGTATACAGTTATGATACAGGGGGTAGAAGGGTTTACAGTAAATTAGGATTTAATGGTGAGACACAGAGGGTAGAAAGGTTTAGAGTCTGCTAAAGTATAAGGCTGGATTTAAGCTGTTAAACTGTGGTAAAACGTGCAAACATGTGCTATGGGGTCGATTTACTAAAACTGGAGAGTGCAAAATGTAGTGCAGCTGTGCATGGTAGTCAATCAGCTTCTAACTTCAGCTTGTTCAATTAAGCTTTGGCAGAAAAAAAATTGGAAGCCGATTGGTTGTTATGCAGATCTGTACCAGATTTTGCACTCTCCAATTTTAGTAAATCAATATATGTGTCAATGTGCTATGGTGCCAATTCTTAATTTCATCTCAATGCACCTTACCAGATCACTACAACATCTGGAAATTTGCTACTATGCATGGGGGTGGACTGCATTACAAAACAGTGTATGCGCCTTTTCATTATATCACCTGTGATGTATTTCAGTTATCTGGCAAACCTGGCCTGTTAGTGGGCCTTGAGGACAGGGTTGATGACCACTGCCCTAATAGACTCCAACCCTTCTAACCTCTGTAACACACCTTTTATAATGAAATGGGCTACAAACCTTTCAACTCGCTGTGTACATTATATCGCCAAAAGACTGTAAACCCTTTTACCCACTTTGTACACAAATACAGTGGTTGCCGATCTCAGTTCTCAAATACCCCTATCAGGCCATGTTTTAAGATTCCCCTTACATAAAATAGGTGCCATAAACACCAAACTATTGACCCTGATTTAAAGCACCTGTGCAAGATGAAGGAAATCCTGAAAACTTGACTTGTTAGGGGTACTTTAGGTTCAAGGTTGGGAACCACTGTCCTAATACATTCTTAACCTTCTGTATGATATAATGTGTTGCTCAGTGATTGCAGTATTCTAGTCTGCATCTCTCCAGGGTAATGCATAACATCTGACCTGTTAGTGGGCCATGAGGACAGGGTTGATGACCACTGTATTAGGGTATAAGGTTGTGATACAAAAAGTAGAAAAGTTTGCAGTCTACTAGATTATAAAGGTGTAATACATGGGTAGAATGGTTAGCCTTATATTAAGGTAGAGGGGTTTTGCATTTTTGAGTATAAAAGTACACAATAATAAAAACAGACACAAATTCTGAAAAAAAAAAAAAAAAGTACACAATAAATCCCCAAGCTACCTTGGTGTGGTTCAGCCACATGTACCTAAATGTTCCTACAGTACTTGCTGGATGCCATGGGAGTATGAAGCAAGAGAGACTACTAGGAATATGAAAATAATAGGAATATGAAAATAATAGGAAGAGTTTGCATCATTGTCGTCACTTCCAGTCATGTTACCAGCAGTACTAAAACTTAGAAGCTCAATGCCTCTAATGTTCAGTTGCAATCTTTACTCTTTAGAGCTGTGGAGAAAAACATTGCTCATTCAACCACTTCAGCCCCGGCAGATTCTACCCCCTTCCTCACCGGAGCACTTTTTACATTTTTGCACTGTGTCGCTTTAACTGACAATTGCGTGGTATTGTGACACTGTACCCAAACAAAATTCGCATCCTTTTTTTCCCCACAAATAGAGCCTTATGTTGGTTGTATTTGATCACCTCTGCAGTTTTAATTTTTTGCAAAAAAAAAACAAACAAAAAAAAGCGAGTTACTTTTAACTATAATAAATATCTCAATAAATGTTTTTAAAAAAACAAATTTCTTCATCAGTTATGGCCAATATATATTCTTCTACATATTTTTTGGTAAAACAAAATCGCAATAAGCGTATATTGATTGGTTTGCGCAAAAGTTATAGTGTCTACAAACTATGGGAAAGATTTATGGCATTTTTATATATATATATATATATATATATATATATATATATATATATATATATATATATATATATATATAGTTCTACTATTAATGGCAGAGATCTGTGATTTTTTAGTGATACTGAGATGGACAGATCGGTCACTTTTGACACATTTTTGGGACCATTGACATTTATACATCGATCAGTGCTATAAATATGCTCTGCTTACTGTGTAAATGTCACTGGCAGGGAAGGGGTTAACACTAGGGGGCAATCAAGCGGTTAATTGTGTGTTTCCTTACTGTGTTCTAACTGTATGGGGATAGGACTGAGTAGGAGAGAAAGCATCTTGCTGTTCCTACTTACTAGAATCAAATGACAAGTCTCCTCTCCTCTGACAGCACAGGGATTTGGGTGTTTACACACACACACACACAAATCCCTGTGCTGGCGCTTGTGCACACGATCGCATGTGGCTGTTGGCGATCGCGACCACTGGCCACATGCATCAGGCCCCCCCTCTGGCGGCTCTTAGAAGGAAACCTGTATATATACACAGGATTTTGCCCAGGAGAGCCATTGTGCTGCAGTAAATCTCCTTAAGACGGTCGGGAACCGGTTAATGTACAGTGGCAGGGAGCTGCAATCTGGCCTTTAAGGCCTCTGATACTATCTAGTTTGGATTATTTTGCCCTGATGCAAGTTTGGTACCCCTAAATGTACATTAAAAGGAAATGCAATCCTGTGATTTGAAAAAAAAAAAAAACACTAGATCCTTGCATGTAGCCATTTTAGGAGAACCTTAAGATACTGGAGTAAAGGATTCCTGAAGATAGTAAAGGTCTTTTGCTGACCATACAGTTTTCTGTTAGCAAATCAATAGAAGGCTTGTTTAATAAAGCTATGTGCTCTTTTAACCAATCAGAAATCATGTTTCACTGCACATTTGTAAACATTCTGATTGCTCCCTGAAGTGGTATGCAAATTGCTTTGGGAGAATACAAGCCTCAATAAATCATTGACATTTCTCTGATCTTATCTCAGAAGTTATCTAACCTCAGACAGGTTGGGTACTCCAAAAAATGATAGTATTTACATTTGTCTTCCCCAAGGAAATCTATGGTCTTCAGAAGCAATTGTAAAGGAGCACCAGTGTTCCATGAATTAATGATGCCAATTTCTTGCACATAGGACAAAACTCATTTGTCAAGGTAAAACAAAACTGGAGGTCTGTGCAACAAATGTAGCAAATTTTACCTGTAGGGATAACTAAACCCAGAACAAAAGAACAACAAATGGCACATATTGCAGCATACAATCCTTAGGTGTGGTGTCTTTTCAAGCTAAGAAAATTTCTATCCAATAAAGAAAATATCTTTGATCTTGCCAGAAAGTCAGTGTCCTTGTCACTTCCCATACGCTGCGCCTAAGAATATTTCCCTTCCTAGCCATCTACTGTAAACTACCACTTGTCATGCCTTCATGTTTTGAAGATGAAGATTTACAGACATATTATAGTCCATACCCAGAGACCTGCCCAGGGTCACAACCACGTTTCCCTCCATAAATACAGTGAAGTGATGTAGCCACCCAAGGACAGGACATGCGTCACCACCACACAAAGGACCGGTAAGCTGCAATATATACATTTTTTAATTTAGGATTTAGAAACATTTTAAACCGAGTGTCTGAAGTCCTGCGCAAATGTTTAAAAAAAACTACTGAGCATTCTGCAGACTGCTGGTCATTCAACACACAATCTGTTTTTGGATAGTACACTTTTTAATATTCATTTTTTCTCTAAAGCGCATACTGCATTTGTCCATGTTAAACAGAGTGTTCGGTGCACAGCCACTTAAGTGACCCAAGGTCTGTAGGTACAAAAAAAATGAAGTCTGCACTTATCTCTTCAACAGTTTAGAAATATTCAGGACAAGTGAAATATGTTCTAGCTACAATAATGACAGGATATGTCAGACCTCCAGCAAAACTGCTTCCTATCAATCAATTTTTGTCAGATAGATCTAAGATCCATCAGAGAAATATACACTGGGGATTTTCAGCGGAATAAGAGATCCTAAGTGCTGCCATGTTTTTCTACAGTAGATAGTTCACGCCACTGAATTAGGCTGTATAAGACAACTGGTCAGGATGCTTAACTGAGTTGAGTTGAGAGGTAGCTTAATATAGCGTGGTCTTTCCCCATTTCAACTGGCAAAAAAAACAAAACATAAAAGCAGTATGTCCATGAATTGCTGCTTCTGGAGCTGTGACAGACAACCTGATAAACTTGGATGTCTTCAGATTTTGATCCTAGTTCCATAGGAGAGCCACACATGATAATTATTGTACTTAAAATTATGGACAAAGATTACTAAATTGTAATTTAGGTGGAACAATGGTCTCTCATTAAAAATAAATATTTGTCACAGTATCCAATTTTAATATTATAATAATATAATACTATTCAATTGCATCTTCGCTTATAGTTATTTTTTTCACCCCCCATGCAAAATCCCACAAATACCTGTTGCATGGTGAAATATGTCACACCTAAGCCAACACTTAAGCTTTAAAGGTAGACACTTTACAATTATTTGTAAAAATGTGCAAAAGCCAACATTATCAAATACTGGATTGAAGGTTAGAAATGGGTTACATTACCCTTGCACATCAAGATTTGACCCAATCTGGGAACCCTAATTAGACCAATTCACAGGTAGAAGATATCTGCAGATATCAGCCGATTTGTCAGAACTGATCTGATCATTATTCTTAAGTCTAGTACACATGACCGGGATTCCCGACGGGAAAAGGTCCGTCGGAAATCCCGAGGGGAAAACCGAGAAACTGCTCTCTACTTTTCCCCCATACAGACGATCGGTTTTCCCGTCTGAAAAACTCAGATGAGAGCTTTTCCCCGGGAATACCGACCATGTTTATCCTCCATCTGAGTTTTTCCCCACAGGTTTCTGCTACACATGGTTGGGTTTTCTGACAGGAAAAAGTCAGTCAGGAATCCCGATGGAAAAAAAGAGAGGTGGCTCTTTTTTTTGTCTGTGGTTTTGGCAGTTTTTCCTGCGAAAAAACTGCGAGGGAGCATACACACGGCTGGGATTCCCGGCCAAAAGCTCTCCACGCAGTTTTCCCATCGGAAAACCCGGTTGTGTGTCCGGGGCATGAAATAAAATGCATGGGATATCCTTAGTGCTTTAAAGATACTAGCCTGATGCACATGATAAAGGGCTGGCAATCACAGTTGAAACCAGCCCACATGCCCTTCAGTCCAAGGCCAGTGTTTCAAGAATAGCATACCCCCAAAAAGAAATTATGGACCACTCCTCAAAATTCTATTGTGGCACCAAGTTCATCCTATCCTCCTCCCTTGTACCAAAAAAGAAATACATGAACTATTCTGTCCTGAAGATCTGCCTGTGGCCAAAAAGAGACTAATATAAAGTACGGTATCACTATAATCTAGTGAATGTCTTATTGGTTTCAAGCACAGGGATAGCAATAGAAAGTCTCTGAACAACCTTGTAATTTTTTACAATCATATTTATATTTGGTTTATTGGCTTTATAGCTAAAGTTTATTTCTGTAATGCTGTCATTGTTCTCTTTAATGGGATTAAATTTAGTAAATTAGAAATTAATTATCATCCATACGAGAAGAACATTGTGCGTGACAGATATATATATATAATAAACTGTTTAATATGAAGCTCTAAAAAGGTTTAAATTATGTAAATAGTTTGAGGCAAGACATTGTTTGACAATATGCACCACACTGGATACTGGAACTAATCCCTAAAACAGATTTGTGTCAAGAAAATATTAATGCAGCTATCATTTAAATAACACTACCATGTTTATTTTTATTGTTTAAATGTATTTGGTGGTACCAAAAATACTGCATGGAATTTAACTTTGTACAGTTTCTCACAAAAGTGAGTACACCCCTCACATTGTAAATATATTATTATATTTTTTTCATGTGACAACACTGAAGAAATGTCACTTTGCTACAATGTAAAGTAGTGAGTGTACAGCTTGTATAACAGTGTAAATTTGCTGTCCCCTCAAAATATCTCAACACACAGCCATTAATGTCTAAACCGCTGGCAACAAAAGTGAGTACTCCCCTAAGTGAAAAATTTAGTAAAGTGTCAATATTTTTTGTGGCCACCAATTTTTTTAAGCACTGCCTTAACCCTCTTGGGAATGGAGTTCAGTGGAACTCCACAAATGCTCAATAGGGTTTAGGTCTGGAGAGATGCTTGGCCAGTCCATCACCTTTACCCTCAGCTTCATTAGCAAGGCAGTGCTCGTCTTGGAGGTATATTTGGGGTTGTTATCTTGGAATAATGCCCTGCGGCCCAGTCTCTGAAGGGAGGGGATCATGCTCTGCTTCAGTACAGTATGTCACAGTACATGTTGGCATTCATGGTTCCCTCCATGAACTGTAGCTCCCCAGTGCTGGCAGCACTCATGCAGCCCCAGACCAGGACAATCCCACCACCATGCTTGAATCTAGGCAAGACATACTTTTATTTGTACTCTTTACCTGGTTGGCCACACACGCTTGACACTATCTGAACCAAATACGTTTATCTTGGTCTCTTCAGACCACAGGACATGGTTCTAGTAATCCATGGCCTTGATTTTCTTGTCTTTAGCAATCTATTTGTTGGCTTTCTTGTGCATCATCTTTAGATGAGGCTTAGTTCTGGGATGACAGCCATGCAGACCAATTTAATACAGTGTGTGGCGTATGGTCTGAACACTGACAGGCTGACCCCCAACCCCCCCACCCCTTCCACCTCCGCAGCAATGCTAGCAGCACTCATATGACTATTTCCCAAAGACAACCTCTGGATAATACACAGAGCATGTGCACTCAACCTCTTTGGTCAACCATGGCGAGGCCTGTTCTGAGTGGAACCTGTCCTGTAAAACAGCTGTATGGGCTTGGCCACTGTGCCGCAGCTCAGTTTCAGGGTCTTGACAATCTTCTTATAGCCTAGGCTATCTTTATGTAGAGCAACTATTCTTTTTTCAGATCCTCAGGCAGTTCTTTGCCATGAGGTGCCATGTTGAACTTCTGGTGGCCAGTATGAGAGAGTGATGCCCCATACACACTATCAGTTTTCCTGCAGGTTTTTCTCTTCAGGTTTACCAAAACCATCTAATATGAGGTCAAACCTTAAGAGTTTCAATTCGTATGCAATCAGGCAGGCCCTTGCACTACATGGTTTTGGTAAACCTGAAGAGAAAAACCTGCAGGAAAACCGATAGTGTGCATAGGGGTTGAGAGCGATAACACCAAATTTAACACACCTGCTCCCCATTCACACTTGAGACCTTGTAACACTAACGAGTCACATGAGCCCGGGGAGGGAAACTGGCTAATTGGGCCCAATTTAGACATTTTCACTTAGGGGTGTACTCATTTTTGTTGCCATTGGTTTAGACATTAATGGCTGTGTGTTGAGTTATTTTGAAGAGACAGAAGGGTTTGAAGCAGCCTACATCCACAGAAGATCTGTGGTTAGTTCTCCTAGATGTTTGGAACAACCCACCTGCTCAGTTTCTTAAAAAACTGTGTGCAAGTGTACCTAGAAAAATGTATGTTTTGAAGTCAAAGAGTGGTCACACTAAATAATAATTTGACTTGAATTTCTCTTCTGTTCATTTACTTTTCCATGTCCATTTGTTTTACTTTTCCTTTTTTTCACACCTGCGTAACATTTTTGCACAGTAGTGTCTGCCTTGCATAGTATTCTTATAACAGTATATGGTAATTACTAATTTCTAATTTACTAAATGCCATTCATTTAAATGAACAATGACAGAAATAAGCATTGGCTATAATGGCAGTGAAAGAAAAACATAGGCAAAACAACAAGTTCTGAAAATAAAGTTGTGAAAGATGGTTCCTTTTTTCTTTATTGAAAAGTAGACTTATGATAAAGAGCCCTCGATTTTTAGTGACAAACTAATGTTCATGTGTTATCTATGTTCAGGTAGAATCAATGGAGAATCTTTGCTACAGTAGGTGTTTGTGATATTGTGCTTTTAGCACGACAGCGTCGCGCTGATACTCGGCGACAGTGTGCCGAGATCTCACCGACATCTCACACTCACTGGAATAGTGACAGCACATCCCAGCAAGCGCGTCATAGAAGCGACGGGAGATCCAACTTGGATTCCCGCCAATTCTACACGTGTGCAGCGTTTGTTATGAATCCTGAGGGGGAAGTCCCCGCCGGATTTTAAATAAAAATCCGGCATGGGTCCCCCCCTCAGGAGCATACCGGGCCCTTAGGTCTGTTATGGGTTGTAAGGAGAGCCCCCCTACGCCGAAAAAAACGGCGTAGGGGGTCCCCCTACAATCCATACCAGATCCGTATCCAAAGCACGCTACCCGGCCAGCCAGGAAGGGAGTGGGGACGAGCGAGCGCCCCCCCCCCTCCTGAGCCGTACCAGGCTGCATGCCCTCAACATGGGGGGGTTGGGTGCTCTGGGGCAGGGGGGGCGCACTGCGGCCCCCCCACCTCAGAGCACCCTGTCCCCATGTTGATGAGGACAGGGCCCCTTCCCGACAACCCTGGCCGTTGGTTGTCGGGGTATGCGGGCGGGAGGCTTATCGGAATCTGGGAGCCCCCTTTAATAAGGGGGCCCCCAGATACCGGCCCCCCCACCCTAAGTGAATGAGTATGGGGTACATCGTACCCCTACCCATTCACCTGCAAGAAAAGTGGTAAAAACACAAATAAACCACACAGTGTATTAAATTATTTTATTTTTCTGCTCCGGAGGCCGCCCCCTGTCTTCTTTATTAGCTCTTTTACCAGGGGGGGCTTCTTCTTTGACGTCTTCGGGTGGGTGGGGGCCGCCGTCTGGTTCTCTTCCACCGCCGGGGGGGGTGGCTTTTAAAAAAGCCCCCACCCCCCCGGCGGGTTTCCTCCGGCGTCTTCGGCGGGGCTCTTCTTCTTCCGCTATCCCGACGGGTCTTCTCCACTATCCGGGGGGTCTCGCCGCTCTCCGCTGTTGACTCGTCGCACACCGGTTCTTCGTCTCGCAGTCCGGTCCCTTCTTCCGTGCTGTACGTCTTCTTCCGTGCTGTGAGTTCTTCTTCCGCGCTGTGACGTCATGTTCTTCACTTCTCTTCTTCTCCCGATGTTGACTCGCCGGTCCTCCTCGCTGAAATGACGGATGCGCGCCTTGCATCGGACCTATATAGGCCTCACAGTCCCATCATGCTCTGTACCTACCCATGTGATACCTACAGTACCCACGTGGGTAGGTATCACATGGGTAGGTACAGAGCATGATGGGACTGTGAGGCCTATATAGGTCCGATGCAAGGCGCGCATCCGTCATTTCAGCGAGGAGGACCGGCGAGTCAACATCGGGAGAAGAAGAGAAGTGAAGAACATGACGTCACCCGGCGGTGGAAGAGAACCAGACGGCGGCCCCCACCCACCCGAAGACGTCAAAGAAGAAGCCCCCCCTGGTAAAAGAGCTAATAAAGAAGACAGGGGGCGGCCTCCGGAGCAGAAAAATAAAATATTTTAATACACTGTGTGGTTTATTTGTGTTTTTACCACTTTTCTTGCAGGTGAATGGGTAGGGGTACGATGTACCCCATACTCATTCACTTAGGGTGGGGGGGCCGGTATCTGGGGGCCCCCCCCTTATTAAAGGGGGCTCCCAGATTCCGATAAGCCTCCCGCCCGCATACCCCGACAACCAACGGCCAGGGTTGTCGGGAAGGGGCCCTGTCCTCATCAACATGGGGACAGGGTGCTCTGAGGTGGGGGGGCCGCAGTGCGCCCCCCTGCCCCAGAGCACCCAACCCCCCCATGTTGAGGGCATGCAGCCTGGTACGGCTCAGGAGGGGGGGGGGGGCGCTCGCTCGTCCCCACTCCCTTCCTGGCTGGCCGGGTAGCATGCTTTGGATACGGGTCTGGTATGGATTGTAGGGGGACCCCCTACGCCGTTTTTTTCGGCGTAGGGGGGCTCTCCTTACAACCCATAACAGACCTAAGGGCCCGGTATGCTCCTGAGGGGGGGACCCATGCCGGATTTTTATTTAAAATCCGGCGGGGACTTCCCCCTCAGGATTCATAACAAACGCCGCACATGTGTAGAATTGGCGGGAATCCAAGTCGGATCTCCCGTCGCTTCTATGACGGCTCTGTCTCCATCGCGGCAAGCCAGCTCGGCGCTGGCTCCCGCGATGGGGCTCGTAGGTGCTCAATCTCGCCGAGAAAGAGAGCGAGATTGACACAAAATCGGGTTCACCTACTGTATTATATTACTTATCCTGAAGCCCTGTACACACGGCCGGGTTGACTGTCTGTAAAACTGTGGGGAGAGCTTTTGGCCGGGAATCCCGGCCGTGTGTATGCTTCCTCTCAGTTTTCCCAACAGGAAAAATCCCGGGAATCCCGGCAGAAAAATAGAGAACCTGCTCTCCATTTTCCCGGTGGTTTTAAACCTGGCAGTTTTCCTATTGGGAAATACTGCGAGGGAGTATACACACGGCCGGGATTCCCAACCAAAAGCTCTCCCCGCAGTTTTCCCGACGGGAAACCCGAGCGTGTGTACACAAGGAAACTTACAGAGCAGGTTCTCAGGTTTCCCCTCGGTTTTCTCAGCTGACTTTTTACTGCCGAGAAAACCGAGCGTGTGTATAGAGCTTGAGTGTGTTATCACATTGGCACAGACGGATGTAACCCTCAAGTTAATGTAAACATCTGCCACACCATTGCCTGTTATAATGCTGGTTTATGGATATTCATTTGATAACCCCGAATCAGCAGTTTTCCTTCTCTGCATTTAACTGTAATGAAAGTGTGTTGAACGCAGCTGCACAGGGCAGTTAAGTGTTAAAATAAAAATCACAACTAAATATATGCATACCTTTATACTTGGAGCTGGTATAAGTATTTACAGCACAAAGGATCAGCATTCTACAATATTCAGCAAAAACAGTCATTGATTGCATATTCACACATATTATTCATAGGCATTGCTATTAAGTAGAAAGGGCATTCATCCCAGAGCCCAAGTGACACCACAGCTCAGACAGGGCAGGTGACAAGCAATATGGTTATATAATATGACATGGCAAAGACAGCTGCAAGAAATACACCGAACTTGGGGCCATTTATTTTCAACTTCATTCATCTTGCTGCTCTTTTTCAGGTTTTATAATGCTACATGTGCTGCTACAAACACAGGGGGGGGGGGAGTTATTTACAAAAGGCAAATACACTTTGCACTACAAGTGTACTTGAAAGTGCAGTCACTGTAGATTGCTGTAGATCTGAGGGGAAGCTCTGAAATTAGGGGAGGCTCTGATGATTTTATCATCCAATCATGTGCAAGCAAAAATGCTGTTTTCTTATTTTCCTTGCATGTCCCCCTCAGATCTACAGAAACTGCACTTGAAAGTGCACTTGCAGGGCACTTGCAGTGCAAAGTAGATTAGCCTTTCGTAAATAACCCCCAGGGTGTTATTAAATATAAAATCAACTATAAAGCTTACTACCCTCGTAGTGGAAAAGACTGAATAGAGAACCTTGATGCTCATATATCATAAAAACAGGCTTCTTTTCTATCATGATAAACAAGCTTCTTTGCCTGCCCCCATAGCAACCAATGACACCAATCAGACTCCCTTTTCTGCCATCTGGGAAAAGCTGAAAACCAATTATGTGAGCAGGTTTCTGGGGCTGTTCCATACTCCAACAGTTTATAGGGTACCCCCTGTTAGAAAGTCACAGGTTTTAGATTTAGGAAATGGATTGCTGAAGATCAAAGCCCAACTCCAACCAATATTTCATTTTTTCAATGAAGCAGGAGGGTTAGAGGCTCTGTACCTTTTCCTATATGGAAAATTTGCGTTCACTTCCTGTCAAGACAGGAAATGATGGGAAGTTTCTTCAAGAGAAACACAGGTAAAAACGTTTTTTTTTCTTTTAGCCTGGGTTCACATATATGCAAATTGGATGCTGGTTTCTCCATATCCAATTTGTATTAAATGCAAATTTGACTGTCTCTCAATAGAGCCAGTTCACACAGGTCTGGTGCGGCTGCGGTCTGGATTGCAGAAGGGTCCTGTGCGAATTTGGGTCTGGTTCAGGTGCAAATTCAGAACTGAATCGAACCTGAACTGTTGAACAGGGACACACTGGACCCCATCCTGGAAACCCGTGGCTGGAAATATGTGAGCACAGCCTTACTGCTGTTTGTGTTTGCCAGTTCTTGCAACAACCAATACCACCATTCTTTGTCCTGGTGTCACAAGGAAAGGAAGAGGGTCAAAATCTACCCAGTAGGATCATAGGCACAAATTGGAAAAAGAGACCACACACTTTAAAATCTGTTCCAAACCAGAACTAAATGTGTCTGGAGTTAGGCTATAAAAGGTGATGTTTAATATCATTACACACAAAAGGATTTCTTTAAAAATGACATCTCAGGACTTGGTTACCTCATGTGGAAACCACTAAACACTTTTACATTTATTTTGTACATGCATTTATTTGTCATCTTTTTGACAACATACACTTATGCACTTCCAGAGCTTTGCTGTATCTCCAACACGAAAATCCATACTCTTAAAATTCTCTCTATTCTGTCAAGCTACTTTTGAATATAAGTTTGAAACAAGGCATACAAAATGCTGTGCTAGAATGCCTAATAAGAAGGAGTGTATAGCATATATTTACCACAGAGGAATGTGCCAAATACAGCAAGCCTTAGTAGCCAAAAGTCAGCTTTCATTAACCTAAACAGACTAAATAACTGAAGCTGAATTGGTTATTTATCACTACATTTCGCATCAAGCTATTAAATAAAGTGGAGCAAAGTTGGAAGAGTCAAACTACTGCATAAACTAAGACATAAGAGCATTTTTTTTTTAATTAATTTCTCTTCATGTTTCTGGAAAATGGGTCAATAAAAAGCAGCTACTGCAGATTCGAAATACAGGTACTTTTCTAGTCAGGGTATACAAAGGCCAGCTGTGGTGTCTTGTGGGGCATTTTCATGTCCACTAATTTTGACCACCCGTGCAACCACTTTGTTGGGACAGGTGAAGCGTGGCAACACTACCTTCCATCAAGACCTAAGGTCTTGCCCGTGCAACAGTACAAGAGGTCGACACCATAGCGTTTCACCAATATTGAGCTGGAAGGGACATCAGAACCATAAGAGTTGGGAGAACAGGCTTGTAAAATATGAAAATGTTTAGGATAAGCTCTCATTGAGTAGAGGCTATTTCAGGGTAGAAAATAATTTACAGCAATGGTACAAAGTTGCCAATTAGTACAGGAGATAGCAGCTGTATCAATTGCAATCCATCTACATAATAAAAAGGAACATTTATTATTACAGCTAAAAGAGAAGTAAATAAATTGGAATCCTTCACTGCGATGTGCATAGGGATGCAACATTCAAGATATCACAAGCAGGTAGAAATGTAACAGAAAAAAAATCAGTGCAACTCAAACTGGGATGGTGCAAAAAGGAAGATGAAACATACAAGTATGGAAAAAAGTGGTAAGAAAGAAAGGAAGCTATGGAGAGGCAATTGTAAATGTTCCTTTTTGCCTAAAATAAAAAAATATGTTATATTTACAGTGCCTTAAAAAAGTATCCATACCCCTTAACAGTCTCCACGTTTTGTCATGTTACAACAAAAACGTAAATGTATTTTATTGAGATTGTATGTGATAGACCAACACAAAGTGGCACAAAATTGGGAACTGGAAGGAAAATGGTTTTCAACTTTTGTTTACAAATAAATATCTGAAAAGTGTGGCGTCCATTTGTAGTCAGCCCCTTTTACTCTGATACTCCCAACTAAAATCTAGTGGAACCAATTGCCTTCAAAATTCACCTAATTAGTAAATAGAGCTCATCCGTGTGTCATTTACAGTAATCTCTGCCTAAATACGGTGGTTCTGTGAAGACCTCAGAGGTTTGTTAGAGACCCTTAGTAAACCAACAGCATCATGAAGGTCAAAGAACACACCAGACAGGTCAGGGATAAAGTTGTGGAGAAGTTTCAAGCAGGGTTAGGTTATAAAAAAAAATCCAAAGCTTTGAACATCTCACAGAGCACTGTTCAATCCATCATCGGAAAATGGGAAAAAAAATAAAAAGAGTATGTCACAACTACAAACCTACCAAGACATGGCCGTCCACCTAAGCTCACAGGCCAGTCAAGGAGAGCATTAATCAGAGAAGCAGCCAAGAGGCCCATGTGGTAACTCTGGGAGGAGCTACGGAGATCCACAGCTCAGGTGGGAGAATCTGCCCACAGGACAACCATTAGGCATGCACTTCACAAATCTGGCCTTTATGGAAGAGTGGCAAGAAGAAAGCCATTTTTATAAGAAAGACATAAAAAGTCCAGTTTGCAGTTTGCGAGAAGCCATGTGGGGGACACAGCAAACGTGTGGAAGAAGGTGCTCTGGTCCAAATGATGAGACCAAAATTTAACTTGTTGGTCTAAAAGCAAAACACTATGTAAAGGTGGAAAACTGACACTGCACATCACCCTGAAAACACCATCCCCACCGTGAAACATGGTAGTGGCAGCAGTATGTTGTGGGGACGGGGTGAATCTCTTTAACAGGGGCATATATAGCAATACAAACTGGTGAGGGTTCTAATCCCTCTCCACTATAAAACTACACTTGCCTTTAGTTATACTTTAAGGTAAAACACTTTTAGTCTTTAGAACAACTTTATTGGAGTTAAGAGAAAGCTGCTAAGAAACATCTAGCATTCATTTATAGAGCCTTTCCCTCCCAACAACTATAAAAGGAAGAAGTAGAAAAATAGCTAACTAATGAATAGCACTTACAAAGAAATACTCAGTACAATTCAAACAAATGTTTTTTTAACAACAATTAAGAAGCCGCAGTGATAATATATGTGTAAGCAAGAACAACATTACATAATTATTTTTCACACAGCATCTATCACAGTCCCACATTTCCCATGAAGCAGTTTCAAGTTCATAAGGTTTCTAGCCACAGAAGATTTCTTGAGTTTAAATCTATAAATACACTTGAAAGAAAATCAACTTCTCAAAGGAATGATGTATTATGTATAGTAAAATCCCAGAGGCATGGAGATCTAGATGATCAACTTTTTACAGTCGATATGAAACAGTTGCCCTTATTTTATGACGAATATATAGGCTGTGCTGGGACTGGTACAATGTTGAGTACCAAATTCCAAGATATCTGTCCCACTAGTTTTATTATTAAAACCATATCTTAAATATTAATATAAAAAGACATAAAATATTTGTAATACAATTTGCGATAATTCTCTTGTGTTGTGTATGCTGTGATCCAAGTACATCCAGTACATAACACTTCAAGCACCAATAATGTAATAATATATACCGATAATATGTGGTATTATAAGAATAGCATGACTTAGGTGGACTGAAAAAAATGTATTTAAATTGGACTAGAGTATTTGACAAAGCCAACTTATTTCTACATTTAGAAAGTCAATTAACTCCCAAAATGTTTTTTTAGCTACTTGACCTCCCAAAGATTTACCCCCTTTTATGACCAGGCAATTTTTTGCTTTTTGACACTGTGTTACTCTGACAATTGCGTGGTCATGCGACGCTGTAAACAAAAGAAATGTATATATTTTTTTTTTTACACAAATAGGGGTTTTTTTTTTTTTGGGTATTTAATCACCACTGGGTTTTATTTTTTTGTGCTATAAATGACAAAAAATACAGATTTTTGTTCTTTGTACCACTTGCCGACCTGCTAACGTACATTTACTGCAGAAGATTGGCTCTCCTGTGCAAACTGATGTACCTGTACGTTGGTCTGTGCAAAGAGGATAGCGGGTGCACCCGCGGCGCTCTGCAGGTTCTGCGGGCTCGATGTCTGCCGGCGACCCACAATCGCTGTGTACAAAGGCAGAAAAGGGAACTACTTTAGTAAACAAGGCGATTCCCCGTTCTGCCTAATGACATATCAGATCTTCTGTTCGGGGTGATCGGGAACAGAGATCCCTTGATCATCCCCATACTGTTAACCCTTTCCCTGCCAGTGTATTTTTTACATTGATCAGTGCATTTTTCTAGCACTGATCAATGTAATAATGTCACTGGTCCACAAAAAGTGTAATTTGGGGTCAGATTTGTCCATCGCAATGTTGCAGCCCCACTAAAAATCGCAGATCACGCCATTACCAGTAAAAACAATAATAAAAAAAAGTCCCTAAATCTATTCCATAGTTTGTAGACGTGATAACTTTTGTGCAAACCAATCAATAAATATGTAGAAGAATATATATTGCCTTAACTGATGAATAAATGATTTTATATATATATATATATATATAAATATATATATATAAATATAAATATATATTATTTTTTTGGGGGGGATATGTATTATAGCAGAAATAAATTTTTTTTTTTTCCAAAATTGTTGCTATTTGTTTGTTTATATTGCAAAAAATAAAAACCGCAGAGGTGATCAAATACCACCAAAAGAAAGCTCTATTTGTGGGTAAAAAAGGACATACATTTTGTTTGGGTACAATTGTCAGTTAAAGCAGTACAGTCCTGTATCGCAAATAATGGCCTGGTCATTAAGGAGGCAAATCCTTTTGGGGCTGAAGAGGTTAAAAAACAATATTTTTTACTTATCCTTAACATATATAAAAAATAATAATTAACGACTCCAATTATTCATAGATTTAGGCCAATATGTATTCTGCTACATATTTTTGGTAAAACAAATCCCAATAGGTGTATATTGATTGGTTTGCACAAAAGTTATAGCGTCTACAAACTATGGTATATATACTGGATTTTTTAAACTTTTTTTTATAAAAGTAATGGTGGTGATCAGCAAATTATAGTGGGACTGCGATAGTATGGTGGGAAATGTGACTCTGACACTTGTCACTTTGTGGGAACCAGTGACACTAATACAGTAATCAGTGCTAAAAATATATACCATCACTGTACTAATCACACTGACTGGGAAGGGGCGATCAAAGGGTTAAATGTGTGTCTAACCAGTGTTTGTGTGTGTGTACTGTGAGGCGCTTTCACTGAGGGATGTGTGTTTATTCCCTGCTTTGCAGGAAAACAAAAACCGGCACATCCCTGCTAACAGGACAGAGCTCTGTATTGTTTACATTGAGCGAGCACTGTCCTGTCTTCCTCCCTACCAATTAGCAGGTGGCGGCAGTCAATCATTGGCCGACACCAGCTGATCGGCTTGTGCTGTGACTAATCACACCACAGCCAGCGCGCCGCCTACTCAGAAGTGCAGGTTCATGTACAGGAGAGTCACTCCTCCACCGTACTCGTACATGAGGTGGTTGGTAATCGGTTATAGCTACTTATAGCATAGCTGTATAATGAACCATTGATTTGTTATGAAATGCAAAAAATCATCTCCATCTTTCTGTGATGTGAAAATGGAGAACACAAGCCTTTTTTAGAAAAAAATTTAAACTGATCAAAGATAATTAATTCGTGAATGGTTTATCAGGAGATCAAAGCAAAATGTACGGCGCGTTTTAAGTTATTTACTTGCCTTATGTAACTTACTTATGTTACTTATGTGCATTATGGCTTACTATGGTTTCGCATTATACCGAGTCTTTTCTAATAAGTTGATCCTAAACTCAATGTGGCTCATATTCCGTAAATTAAATTATAAAAAACATACGTTTATATACTATAATGGTAAAACTCAAACCTAATTGGTTCCTATTGATTTTAAAATAACGTTACTTTCATAAAGTTACCTAATCAGTCTCAGTTTGACTGAAAAAAATGAAACTTTATGCAATATACTAGGCCTATAAAATGTTAATGATTACTTTATAAAGCATTGTGAAAGTAATCATACATCACAAATTATACTCAACATTGTAGTTGCAAAACCGATATACATAGCAGGCCAAAGTCATTTTGTCTGTTTTTCTGACCCTCTCTCTTGGTTTATGTACTAAATGGAAATTGTGCCTTACAAATACACCTGTAGAAAGTGTGTCGCTGTAGCTCTAAATTTAGTGCATTGTCAAAGTAAAGCAATAAAATGTGAAATTAGGGAAAAGGAAATCATACAATCACTTCCAGAATATTCAGCATTCATGCAAAGGTGTTGAAATTCCTTGTACTAGGTAAAAAGATGTGGTTGTGCCTGTATATTTAGCCACTGGGATGTTGCTGTGTGGGGGATTGGCTGGCCCAAATTTTTAATAGGACCTTATATTCTGATCACATAAAAATATAAATCAGGGGTTCTGCTACTGCGGTAGACAAGAGATTGATGTTTAAACAGGAAGTGCATCTTATATCTATGGCCTCCTTTAGTTATAAAAAAAATCTAAAAATTGTAGATTGTAACACCATACTGTTTTATTTTCAACAATTTAGCCTTCACTAGGTTATTAACACATTAAAGCCTCGTACGCACGACCAGTCCATCCGATGACAACGGTCTTAAGGACCGTTGTCATCGGTTAACCGATGAAGCTGACTGATGGTCCGTCGTGCCCACACACCATCGGTTAAATAAGAACGACGTAACGCAGTAACGCGGTGACGTAAAACACAACGACGTGCTGAAAAAAACGAAGGTTCAATGCTTCCAAGCATGCGTCGACTTGATTCTGAGCATGCGTGGATTTTTAACCGATGGTCGTGCCTACCAACGATCGGTTTTGACCCATCGGTTAGGAATCCATTGGTTAAATTTAAAGCAAGTTGGCTTTTTTTTTAACAGATGGTTAAATGACATATGGGGCCCACACACAATCGGTTTTGACCGATGAAAACGGTCCATCAGACCGCTGTCCTCTGTTTAACCTATCGTGTGTACGAGGCCTTACACAACCCATTAGCATCATCCAGGACTGGTGTACCGTGTCCTTATACATAGAGAAAAGGGTTGTGATATTTACCAGTTATCTGAAAGGGGGCAATGAAACCGATAATATATAACTATAATTAACAGGAAGCAAAAGTAAGGGAAGTTGGAAAGAGAAAGAAAGGTCTAAGCGATGGAGCCTGAAGGGTGGGTTGTTTATTTTAGACCTTAACAACACAGAATCTTTGTACACATATAACAATGCTTAGACAAGCATACTGAAAAAAAATGACTGACTGAACCTGGATTGCGTCATTTGGACTATTATAATATATGGACTACTACAAAGTATGGACACAATTTTGGCCAGAAAAGGTCTAGATAATTCATGCCATGCTTACATGTTACTCATCTACCTTGCCTGTAACTGTATGAAGATGTGGTTGGCATTTGCAATAACACACCTTGTGCTTTAATCTTGCAATGAACCCTGCATTTACCACTTGCCCTCCAGAAGGTTTACCCCCCTTCATGTTCAGGCCATTTTTTTGCGATACAGCACTGCGTTATCTTTGAAAGACAATTGCGTAGTTATGCAATGCTGTACCCAAACAAATATGTAATTCCCCTCCCCCCCACAAATAGAGCCTTCTACTGCATTTATCTTTTGCGACATAAAACCAAAAAAAGACCATATATATTTTTTTTTACTTTTAAGTATAAAATGTATCCAAAAAATCAAACTTCTTCATAAATTTAGGCCAAAATATAGTATATAATATATTAGTTAAATGTTTTTGGGTAAAAAAATAACAATATCTTATTAAGCGTATATTGATTGGTTTACCTGAACATTATAGTGTCTACAAATTATGGTATATAGTTTAAAAAAAAATGTTATACTAGTAATGGCGGCGATTAACAACTCATAGCGGGACTGGGATATTGCAGTGAACACGGACACATTTGACACTTTGCGGGAATCAGTGACATTAATACAGTTATCAGTGCTAAAAATATGCATTGTCCCCATACTAATGGCACTGGCTGGGAAGGGGTTAAACATCTAGGGCGATAAAAGGTTTAACTGTGTTCCTAGCCAGTGTTTTTGTGAAGTGTGCACTGCTTTTATTAGGTGAAGAGACAGGTTTTATTCCCTGGCTTGCAGGGACACAAGATCTATCCCTCCCCCCTTGTCAGAACGGAGACCTGCCTTGTCATAGACAGATCTCCATTCTGTGTGTTCTATCAACGGTCGGTCATCCAGTGCCCTGCACCCACAGATCATCTTCTGCTGTAATTAATCACAGCAGAAGCGGCCCACCAGTGGTGTGCACGTTTCCCCCCCTGTAGTCGGATGTGCAGAATAAAGAATCACATAGTCATCCTGCACAGGAGGGCCGCTCTGTAGCAGTAAATCTGCTATATGGCAGTCCAGAAGTGGTAAATATGGGTCCATCACATCTGTACAGCTCATAAATACATATTTACATTAATGTATAGACTTAAAGTGATTGACAGGTTATACTTACCTCCTCTGTGCAGTTGGTTTTCCACAGAGCAGCCTGGATCCTCGTCTTCTCTTGTCTCTCTTCGGCGCTTCTGTCCCGTCCCTCCTGTCAAATGCCCCCACAGCAAGGAGTGTGCCAAGGGGGCACCCAAGCCAAGTCACAGCTCCGTGTCCATTCAGACATGGAGCCCCGACCCAGCCCTGCCCCCTCTCTTCCCTGATTGGCTAACTGACTTTGATAGACAGTCCGGTAGCCAATGGCCCCATGCTGTGTCTCAGCCAATCAAGAGCAGAGTCCCGGACAGCTAAGACAATCATGGACAAAGCTGGAGAGAGATGAGGCTCAGGTAAGTATTAGGGGGTGATGGGGAGGCTGCTGCACACAAAGTGTTTTATCTTAATGCATATAATGCAATAAGATAAAAAAAACTTCTGCCTTTACAACTCCCTTCACTCAGGAACAAAAATAAAATTTATTGCAGATTATCAGTTCTATAGATGCGGTGGCTGCATTGGCTTTTTTGAGAGATATTTCCTTTTTTTCCATGTGATCCCGACAGTAACACACTTTCTGACCTAGGATGACCACTTACTGTACTGTATCTTTGATAATAGAATGCCTCCCCTCCTTTCCATAACTTAGAAATTAGTAGTTCACATGCAGTTTTTGAGATGGACAATGAAAAATGAGCATGAACTTGCAAGCTCACTGGATTTCCATCAGGATCAACAGCAGGGGTGTTGATGCCGAAGGTAAATTTGATAACCCCTCCCACATTTTAAAGGAAGTCCAGCCCAAGCCTGACATTATGGGCAGGGGGTTAGGCTCACTTTCTGGTTGCAGCGTGGCTCACCAGTGCCCATCAGTGCAGCCTCATCTGTGCGTATCAACGCAGCCTTAGTGCCCATCAAAGCAGTGTCACCAGTGCCCATCAGCTCAGCCTTACCAATGCCCATCAACATAGCCTCACCAGTGCCCATCAATGCAGCCTGATTAGTGCCCATCAGCTCAGCCTTCCCAGTGCGCATCAATGCAGCATCATCAGTACCCATCAGCTCAGTGTCACCAAGGCCGATCTATGCAGCCTCACCAGTTCCCATAAATGCAGCCTCATCAGTGCTCATACCATCAGCTCACCCAAACTGTGCCCATCAATGCAGCCTGATCAGACAGCAGTGCCCATCAGCGCGGCCTTGACAGAATCGGTCCTGCAAGGTGGCCCTAGGGCAGGTGGCCAAAAGCACAGAGTTCCCTGCCAACCCCAAGCCTTAGGGCTAATAATGGTCATTGGTAATAGCGAGACCTGGGACTTTTTGGGGGCCCACCCGTGGCTACAGCCCGTCAGCCCCCTCCTTCCAACGCCACTGTTTAACAGCCTTTTTGGCTTCAATTAATATATTAAAAATTATATGTAAAGCGCTGCATAAATTGATGACGCTATATTACCTACCTGAAATATTAATGTTAAAGCATCATGAATTGATTGCAGTGGTGCCATATAGATCAGGGCAGAACACAATGAATAACTTCACACATTTTGGTTACCTGAGTAATGTAAATTACAATAATGAAACATAATTATTTTCATGCAATGTTCACTTTAACAGAGATATTCCTCTAGTAGCAGCAGAAGTTTTTACCTTCCTGGCATTTTCCCATCCTCACTGGCAATGTATATCATATTAATGAAAAGTAACATTTTCATGTAAGGTCCATTTTACCAGAAACCTTCTTCTGGTAGCAGCAAAAGTTTTCACCTTTCTGCCCTCTTAACATCCTGATTGGCAAAAACAGCTTTTGATTACAATGTTATAGAAAGTCCTCCCAAAAATTAAGCAAGCTTGGCAGTAGATGAATGGGCACAGGTTGGTAAAAGTGAAAAAATTCAGGTCATGCATAGGCTTACTTTATTTGGTAATTTGTGTACACTCAAGTACACTAATGTAGCAAATATAGATATGTGTACTTTAGACGTATATCTGAGCATTTCTCTGGTGAGAACACTTTCTGTAAAAAATGTATTTATGGATAATTGAAGATAATAAAATCTGACCCTTCAATTACATTTTAAAAGAGATACTAAAACTATTATATAAAACATTCAATCTAATGGGTCTTTGTACTAGTCAGGTATGCTGAGACTTTAGTAGCAAAATACATGGAGTACCATGACCTGCCTAACTTTTCACAAAAGGTTAAACCGAACACCAATAAACACAAAGACATATGGAAAATGTTATAAAAAGTTTGTTTTTGTACAGTATTAATGCACAAAAAGGGTAAAAGGGGTAGATGAGCAGTGGTCAGCTACATTGAAGACAAATAGTCTACTAATATCAACTAATTGATAGCAATGCTCAAAATCAAGTCTACTAATATCAACTAATTGATAGCAATGCTCAGAATTAAGAACTGCTAACAAAGTTATGGGGAATAAAAACAAAAACACAAAAAATAAAAATAAATTTGTATTTATTTCATAAAAAATGAACCTGTGCCATTTAAGCCTAGCACAGAGAATATAAGTGAATTGCACCACACCAGGTGTACTGCATTTGCTTTCTGCTTTGTCAGGCAACCTGCCTTACACCTTGAGTCAGGGCCCATAATCCATTACCCCACCGCCTGTGCACTAGGCTAGAAATAAAAAGAACTACACAAGGGAGCTAATTGCAATCAATGACACCAATCGAAAACACTCTGGCCAAAAAACTGAGACCTTACATCAACAATAAATACAAGGCAATAAATATGCATAACTACAAAGCATGATTATTGACAGCATTTTTAGAATTTTTCTTCCCGCAAATCAGCGTAATTATTTTAAACTATATCCCATGAGTCTTCATGCAAAAACATAAATAACAAATGCAAATAATAATATCACTGTAATGTAATGTTATATAATTAAAAGACCTGTATACAGTATACGTAATGCAGAAAACACAATCCACAGTAGGGAATCTTGTTAACAGGCTATAAATTATTTATTAAACACAAGACAATACAAATGGATAGGCTTATGTCTTATCCCAGGTCTCTAAACTACAAACCGAACTGTGTTACATAACTTGTTGCTGAATAGGAAGAATAATATATTTAATAATATGTCAGGTAGTATGGTGCTCTACACGTAATCACTAGATTTGGGTTTACAGTCCATTAAAAAAGCGTAAATAAGTACACAGTGGTACGTAAGGAAGCTAGATTCCTAAAATAGAAGCAGCGATGACGACAATGAAAGATTAGCTCTATTATAAGTTATCGATGATTTTCTTTTTCCCTTAGAATCCTTGGCATATAACAGATAGAGAATTTAAAGCAGAAACCATTTTTTTAATACATCCATTTATCAGATGAACCAGTGTTAATCACTAAGACATATATACTTCTATAAAGGCTTTATATTCCAACAGCAGCCTAGAAAATGAAGCCTAGCTGCATGGCAAACACATTCATTATAGGTATCTGACATGTTCATGTACAAGAGGAACTCAAACAAGCAAAGAACATAAGCAGGCTGATTTCCAGAGATTTTTTTTTAACCCCTGTAGTCATTGTAGAGCGTGCTCTAAGCAGAGCTAGTTCTCAATTAAACATCAGAGCTATTCCGCTATTGTGTGATTTGTACACTACCCTTAGCCCAAGTGAGAAGTGGGATGTGTGTGAATGATGTCTCCTAGAAATACATGCATTACAGCACGAGACCACTGCAAAATGATCTGCCTGTTCTGCACAAGGTTTTGGGAAGTGCTCCTGTCTCCATAGGCAGATTTACAGATGTCTCATTAGCATACCAATACCTTTCTAGTATGTCCCTTCAGCATGACATAAAAGTAGCTTTCTCCATTCACTGCCTTATTTAGTGGGGTTAATAGATGCCATTGTTCACTTTGGTATTTTATAGCAATCACGCTGCTTGTCTCTCGGTTTTCCTTCTTCTGCTTACAACACAACACCCCTTCTATTTCTGCAGATGCTATTGAACAGTGAATATATAGCACACATTTACCATCTGTGCTTTAGGTAATATCGCTAATACCGATATTGCTAATTTAAAAAAAAGCCTCTTATAGAAGGTTAAACTTAAACAACGTAAAAAAAAAAAAAAAATCAGCAATAATCAGACGGTATGTGTCCTGAATGAATATCAATCATCAGTTTGTCAGATCTGTATCTCTTCAAAGCTGTACTGACAAGCAAGGTGAGGAGTCTTCTTCATCTACAGATAGGTACTTTTAACATGCAGTCTAGGTAGTTCTACAGAATGCAAAGAATTGGAAAATCATACACAAACTGGCATATAGCAAATTAATATAGTCGCCTTAACATCAAAGTAGTCAAGGATTATGGGGTAGGTTATAAAAAAATAAATAAAAAAAAAGTAAGAATGAGTCATCTCGGTCTTACCTTAAAATACTAGTGTACTGCTAGTCCCTTCCACAGCCAAGACTGAGCTGATCTGTGAACAAGATTATGCACATTTTCTCCCAAGAAGAACAATCATTGTAGAAAAACATGAAGGCCAGAGATTTCAAATTATGTATCCAACAAGCCAGTAATTCACAGCTGTTCCATAGCTCCTAGAAGCACTGCAAAACAAGTACACTGCAGCACTGTGCAAAGCATAGGATTGCAATACATGTCCTATATATTCAAGTACAAGAGAAAACACGACATGGAGCCTTGGCTCCTTGTGGATGTGGGGCTTGCTCTCTAACAGCAGAATGAATGCCTGCTCCTGCAACAGACTTACAAAATAGGATTTATGCATTCATTAGAGGATGATGTTATTTCCCAGGATACTAATTACATAGACCAGGTGCCTCTGTCTCCTGTTTCCCCAGATAAGAGTCTGTAATTTCATTTCAGAAATTATCCACATTTAGACAGGAGAACCTATTGTGATGATATCATTTGCCTGAGTGGCCATAAATGGGCAATTTCCTTGAAAAACGTCACAGCCACTGACGACACAGCTCTTTATAATAGAGTAGGCAGGGTGGATGATAGGGTCCCATCAATCTAAAGAAGCTTTGGCTGCTACGATAACATGAATCTTGCAAGAACATTTACAAGGCTGCAAAAGCAAGCTGCAGCAAGAGCTTTGAATATTTCAACTGCTTCCTATGATGGAGTTAAAGTGTGAGGAGAAAAGGTGTTAAATTCCTGTAGAACACTGACAAGTCTGAAGACATTTCACTTTTAAAAATCACAGATTTCCCGTGAATTCAAGCAGATGATACACCATGTGTAGCTTCTAAAAGCTACAAATATGATAAAATAACGAACAAACTTCCCCCCTAAATTATAGAACTATCATGTAACAACCTTTGAGCTTCAAGAATGAACAGTTTTTGTTTTGTCTGCGTCTATCAGATTTATTTTTTATGCATTAAACATATACAAGGAAAGATGTGAGTGCTGGCTATGGATAGCGCAGACAGTTCTTATTTCTGACTCTTCCATGCAGAAGGTACTTTGCAATCACTGTTGCACTTTCATAGCAGGTTTGAATGGTAATATAACCTTATTATAAGGCTGCTTTCACACTGGAGCTTCACAGGCGTTGGCGGTAAAGCCCCGCTACCCTGTTTCCCCAAAAATAAGACCTACCCTGAAAATAAGACCTAGCATTATTTTTCAGGAGGGCTGCAATATAAGACCTACCCCGAAAATAAGCCCTAGTTAAAAATGCTTGTAAAATCCACTCTATTACAGTATTATATAATGTACAATGTGTGTGTTTCTGTAATATAATTACGGGGAAGAGAGCTCCGGTGGATCACAGAAGCGCAGAACGGCGCTATAACAAAGGTATTTGGCACAATTATATTACAGGAACACGCACATTGTACATTATATAATACTGTACTAAAGTGGATTGTAGGATTTTACAAGCATTTTAACTCGGTTCACACTGGGGATTCCTGACAGGCAGGGAGGGAGAGGGGGAGAGAAGACAGCACAATACATAGTAAGACCTACCCCGAAAATAAGCCCTACTGTGTCTTTTGCTGGCATAATTAATATAAGACCCGGGCTTATTTTCGGGGAAACACAGTATATTTAGAGGTGCTTTATCGTCGTTTTTGTGGTGCTTTTCAGCCACAAGCAGGGCACTTTTAACCCTGCTAGCTAGTGGCCGGAAAAAGGTTAAAACCGCTGGCAAAGTGCCGCTTTTCCGGCGGTTTGGAGGCGCTGCCCATTGATTTCAATAGGCAGGGGCACTTTAGGAACAGTGTATTCACTGCTCCTACAGCGCCTCAAAGATGCGGCTGGCAGGACTTTTTTGAGCGTCTTTCCAGCGCACCGCTCCAGTGTGAAAGCCCTCGAGCTTTCACACTGGAGTGAAAGGAATGGTTCTTTCAGGGCGCTTTGCAGGCTCTATTTTTAGCATTATAGCGCCTGCAAAGCGCCTTAGTGTTAAAGTAGCCTGAAGCCTCGTACACACGACCGAGAAACTCGACGGGCGAAACACATTGTTTTCCTCGTCGAGTTCCTTGTTAGGCTGTCGAGTAACTCGACAAGCCAATTTTCTCCATTCCCGTCAAGGAAATAGAGAACTTGCTCTCTTTTTGGCTCGTCGAGTTTCTCGGCAGTTTCCTCGATGAAAATATACACACGACCAGTTTCCACGGCAAAAAAATAACTCCCAGCAAGGTTCTTGCTGGTTTTTGCTGAGAAACTCGGTCGTGTGTACAAGGCCTAAAGTATGACAGCACAAAAAAAAAACCTACGTTAGACTTACCGGTAACGGTATTTCTACGAACCTTCCAGGACGGCAGGCCTATTTCAGGTGTGCCGTCCTCAGGTGTGCCATACTGGAAGGTGATAGGAGAAAACCTATGTTAGACTTGCCGGTAACGATATTTCTACGAACCTTCCAGGACAGCACACCTGAAGTAGGCCTGCCGTCCTGGAAGGTCATAGGAGGAAAACAAAATCTACTTTCTGGCACAATATTGTACAGTGTTTCAGTTTTGCACCTTTATTTTATACAAGTAACCACTGTACCCTGTGGGAAATGTACACATTGGGGGATATTTACTAAAACTGGAGAGTGCAAAATCAGGTGCAGCTCTGCATAGAAACCAATCAGCTACCAGGTTTTATTGTTAAAGCTTAATTGAACAAGCCAAAATCAAAAATTGATTGGCTACCATGCACAGCTTCACCAGTGCACCACGTTTAGCAAATCTCCCCTATTGTTTTTCTAGTCACATCTGTACGGGGGTGATTATGAGAATGCTATGAATACTGTCAATAAACACTTTGTAAAAGAATAAATGGGTAGTGTTGCTCAGATTCCCCTTTTTACTTAAATTGGTAGTAAAACGCAGTGGAAAAACAAATCCCTTGCAAGGCAATGTCATAATGTGCTAGTATGCATCGCATACTAGCACATTATGAGAGACTTACCTCAAAACGAATCCAATCATAATATTCCCTACCATCCACGTCACTGAATGCATGCACTCTGAATATCTCCTAAACAGTGCAAGTTTAGGAGATATTTACAGTACCTACAGGTAAGCTTTATTATAGGCTTGCCTGTGGGTATAAGTGGAATAACAGAGTTTACTTCCACTTTAAAAAAATTCTATTCTAGTTTTTATTTTTCCTATTTTCACAAATCAAACTCGGAAACATTTCAAAGACAACTATAGGAAAGCATAGACACTAGAATTATTCCATTCTGCACCCTCACTATAATGAGCAACATAATTTGTACATGTTTTGTTTTGTCACCCAAAACCCACCCTTCCATAAATTATCCAATTCTGATCAGATAAATTAGGAAATCTGGCATGCTGTCTACTTAACAGTGTTCAGCACAAAATCCGAATGCACTTATTTTAGATCGTCACTGTGTTGCTTACAAAACTGTCCAATGGAATACTGTATATCATATGTCCACCAAAGTCAATATAAAATGCCTATCAATTAACATCACAGGTGTTTAATTGTACAAATACTTGCTTATCCTTCTTTAAGCGCACTATACAATACATTATTGATGTATAGCAATCTCAAGGGAAGAACAACACAGGCTTAAGCACTATACGCCATCAGTGAAAATAAGAAATATAGAGTCAGCACATTTTCCACTGGTGCATAATACCTTAGACTTGCTATCACCCAATTTCTCAGTAATTGTATGTAAATTTAGGTCTGAGTATATCACTGTTTAATAACCCATTATAATGTTTTCAATGTAATAGCTTCAAAGCAGCAGACAGAATAAAATGTATAGGTTTTTCCTCCTCCTTTCCAAAGCTAAGGAAGTAACATGGCTGTCATTGTCAATTATGAAAACTATAAAATCCAGAATAGCTGTTATTGAAACAGTCTGTCCTATCGCTGCTGTGATGGTAAGCTATTTCTGGGTTGTTGTCTTAGATCTGTCTCCAGAATTAGCATAGTTTCTACCAAGACAACAAAACACAGTAAAATAAAAGTCTTTTTTTTTCTTACATTTTCAGGCATGGTTGGAAATGGGGTCTTTTTAAATGGGTAAATGTGATAATTTGCCCCATTTCAACTACTTATTTTTTGCTTATGTGTTGGGGGGGTCTGTACCATCCAAGTATAAAGTTATACTGACGGTAATATCAGGTGGCCCTTTTTGAATCGCATGGTGTTGCATTCAACAGTTTAATATTAAGAATACTGGGCCAGATTCAGGTAGAATCGCGGCGGCGTAACGTATTGTAGATACGTTACACCGCCGCAATTTTTCATCGCAAGTGCCTGATTCACCAAGCACTTGCGTGAAAAATTAGGTCGCCGGCGTAAGCCCGCGTAATTTAAATGGGCGTGTGTCATTTAAATTAGGCGCGCTCCCGCGCCGGACCTACTGCGCATGCTCCGTTTCAAAATTCCCCCCGTGCTTTGCGCGCAGTGACGTCATTTTTTCGAACGGCGACGCGCGTATCGTAATTCCGTACTCCCGGACGGCTTACGCAAACGACGTAGATTTTTAAATTTCGACGCGGGAACGACGGCCTTACTTTATACAGCAATACGTTTGCTGTGTAAAGTTAAGGCACCAAAAACGACGACTAACTTTGCGACGGGAAACTAGACTAGCGGCGACGTAGCGAACGCGAAAATCCGTCGTGGATCGGCGTAACTCCTAATTTGCATACCCGACACTGGTTTACGACGCAAACTCCCCAGTGTAAAACAATTACATCTGTCGGATCTTAGGGATATTTATGCGTAACTGATTCTATGAATCAGTCGCATAGATACTCTGAGAGATGCGACAGAGTATCTGAGATACTCCGTCGTATCTCCGCTGTGAATCTGGCCCACTGCTTGTGAATACTACCCAGTATGTAGTGGATCTAGACAATAATGAATAGGAGAAGTTTCCTGGATGTCCCTAATTTTTACAAAACAGACCGCATAATATATTTTTATATATTTTATAAGCTGGGTTAAATTATCTGGGTCTGTTTTTTTAGGTTTAATATGTTATGAACAGAGAGGAAAAAATGTAACACCAAGACCATACACTAAGCTTCACATGTGCGGAAGGCTCTGTGTAGACTTAAAAAATGCTGACGAGCAAAAAGAGGCATCTATGACAGAAGAGCCATAGAGAAAGCATGAAAACAAAAACATTTTAGTTCCACTATAACACGAAAAATATACCTGATCTATCCATCACATTGCATAGCTGTTGGTATATTGTTCTAGTTTTATTCTCGATATCAGATTCATTATCAAAACCATGAAATACTCACTAAATGCTTCCATATATACAAATAATACAAAAATATTTTAAAGAAGAATTCCAGGTATGGGTATTCATTACATAGTTACATTGGTCCCACTTGCGTGTAATTAAAAATGTACCATGTATATCACCATTCCTGTAAAATGCCCTTAGAAGCTGGAAACCTCTGTACACAACACTACTCCAGTGATCTCCACTTGCTTCCAACCCAATTCTGTTTACTGAACACAGGTGGTTGGCCGCTCAGCACAGGCACCATTCAGAAAATGCTTTGCATGTTCTGAATGAATGCAAAGCAATCTCTGATAGGACAAGGTGGAGAGGCGGCATCATGCTGAGCATGGGAATAAGAGAATGGTTCAATATCTTAAGGCGCAATTCCTCATTATGCAGCCTTCTACCTTTCACCATCTGCCTGGAATGATATTTGTGGAGTGCCTTATAGTGGTGGGTATTGACGCTTTATTGGAAATGCTAGGAGAGTGTCTTGTCACATATGTATGATTTCATCTGGAAAGTTGGGTAACAGCAGTACCTCATCATATGGCCATGCAAGCACAAATTTTATTTTAGCACCTACGGTTATTTTTCTGAAGAGTTAGGCCCCGTACACACGGTCGGTTTGGTCCGATGAGAATGAACCGAAGTTCGTGTGTATAGGCTATCGGTCTGTTTTCCTTCGGTCCAAAATTTTAAAACATGCTTCAAAACCGAACCGATGGACCGCTGCCCCATCGGACCAAACCGATGGTTAGTACAGAAAAGAATCGGTTCAAAACCCGGGCATGCTCAGAATCAAGTCGACGCATGCTTACGTCACCGCGTTCTGACCCGATCGGATTTTGAACTGATGGTGTGTACACACATCAGGCCGTACGGCCACTTCAGAGGTGAACCGATGAAAACGGTTCGTCGGACCATTCTCACCGTTTTTGTCCGACCGTGTGTACGGGGCCTTAGAGCCCCCATTTGTTAATGCCCATAGAGTTCCTGCTTACCAAAAATCCTTTTTTGTTTAATACAATTTTTTTTTATCTGAGATGTAGAGATTCTATGGGTGTCAAATTTTCTCCTTCAGTTGCAAACATCTATATATGGTATTTGGAGGAACTCCACATCTTTGCAGATAGAAATCACTACAGTAAGTAGACTGTCCATGTGCAAAAACAAGAAGGATATGGACAGCCGCACTCCAGTAACTTGAAAAAAGACGTGCCCTTTATTGGGTACAGGAAAAAATGCACTACAGATATCAGCACACAGTGGGATAAACAGCTGACGCGTTTCGCATTGAGTGTCAATGCTTAATCATAGCTATATAATAGCTATGATTAAGCATTGACACTCAATGCGAAACGCGTCAGCTGTTTATCCCACTGTGTGCTGATATCTGTAGTGCATTTTTTCCTGTACCCAATAAAGGGCACGTCTTTTTTCAAGTTACTGGAGTGCGGCTGTCCATATCCTTCTTGTTTTTGCACATCCTGTGCATTGCCAGCACCCATCTGCTTCTGAGTGGACATCAATTACCCTAGTGAGCTCACCTGGAGCGGCAGCTTTCTTACCTGTAAGTAGACTGTCCATACTGACATACTGGACAACCTCCTTACTGTAATGGCTTCTATCTGCAAAGATGTAGTATGGGGCAGATCTCCCAGGCTTTTGGTTTTATATTATCTAATAATGAACTACAATTCACTCACGCATTGGGACACTAATTCCATCAATTTCCTGAATCCCACTCTGAGAGGTTGTATTGATGGAAGTGGAGAGTTTGCAACCACTTATGGTGAACCACTGTTCCAGGTGGGCTAACAGCCACTATTAAACACACCGTTAACATTCAGGTGCAAGCCCAGTTTGTATACTCTGCGCTCTGAAAAAACATTCACCTTGTTTGCAGTAGTAAAAGTACTACAATGCAGAAAAATAACACAGTGAGGGTAGAGCGTAAAGTCAGGGAGGACCATGAGAGAACGACTCCACGATCATGTCTATAGTGTACAGAATAGGAATTCCACAAATGTGGCTAAACATTTTGTGAGCAAGATGGGGATGATCGCTCAGCCTTACAAATACTATAGAGAGGGTAATTAGCACTAGCAGGGGGGAAATTCATTCAAACGTCTATGTATAGAGTTGATTTCCTGGATTTTTAATCTGTAGACCCGTATCCCGAATGGCCTCAATTCTGAGAGAGATTTCACTAATTTTTCTGTGGTGTTGCATTAATTGGCCGAGTTGAGGTTTCTCGGTCTTACAAAGCCATTGACCAAGAATCGCATATGTTTGAGATATTAGTATGAGTTAAGGCATGGCATGTGTGGTGTTTTACTCACTGTTACTTTGTTTTAGGATTATATGACTTTATAATGGATATCCTATGGATATCCCATAGTAGGATGCTGTTATTTTATTATTTTATTTTATTATTTTTGTTATTTTTTAATTTGTGAAACCATTTTTTTTCCAAAAAAAAGGCGTTTGAAAAATTATTGCGCAAATACCATGTAAGATAAAAAGTTGCAATGACCGCTATTTTATTCCCTAGGGTGTCTGCTAAAAAACATATATAATGTATGGCAGTTCTGAGTAATTTTCTAGCAAAAGAACGATGATATTTACATGTAGGAGAGAAGTGCCAGAATAGGCCCGGTATGGAGGTGGGTTTAAAGCCCAGTATTGAAGTGGTAAACACACATTTTCAGGTTTCACATTTGACTGCATATTAATGTAAGTGACACACAGAGATCTGTATAATAACACATGTTGTATGATTATTGCAGACATTTTAGTGCAATATAATAACTGACATTTTTTAAGATTTATTAAAGTCGTACATAATGTTATATCTTTATTCCCCCCCCCCCCCCCGGCTTCCGGGTAGTGAATTCCGCAGGAGTGGGCGTTCCTATGCACAGGCTAATTGATTGACGTATGACATAAGCTTCCCCCCGGCGCATACTGCCGCGTCACAAGTTGCCGAATGAAGCCGGACTGCGAGTCGGCTCTATACGGCACCTGCGCACCGACGTTCGGCTTCTTTCAGCAACTCGTGACGTGGCCGTATGCGCCGGAGGGAAGCTTATGTCATACGACAATCAATTAGCCTGCGCATAGGAACGCCCACTCCCGTGGGATTCACTACCCGGAAGTCGGGGGGGAAAATAAAGATATAACGGTATGTACGGCAAAAAAAAAAAAGATCAGCGTACAGTCAATGTCGGAATGGAGCTTAATGTAATGTTCAAATTTTTTTTTAGGGTGAACCCCCGCTTTAAGTGAAGGGTGAATTAATTGAATTAACCAACTGTGGCCTGGGAATGCCTCCCAGCTTTTTACCCTGGAATTGTGGAATACAACACCTCATTTAAAATGGAGCAACTGGGTTTGGTCATTGAAAGCTATTCCTTTCTAAACTTTATAGTGATTTAATTACTTTAAAGTTACTTTAAACAAAGAAATGTATATCAAGAAATGTAACTGTAGCATTCTTCAAGTCCCTGAAGTATGATACTTTGTCAGAACAGACATGTTCAAGATTTGGCTATTCAATGACCAGGTCATTTTTTTTGCGATACAGCACCGTGACGCTTTAACTGACAATTGCGCAGTTGTGCGACGCTGTACCTAAAGAATATTTTTTCCCCATAACTAGAGATTTCTTTTGCTGGCAATTGATCATGTCTGCGGTTTTTATTTGTTGTGCTATAAACAAACAAAAAAAATACTTCAATTTTGGAAAAAATTCAATATTTTGTACTTTTTGCTATAATAAATATCCCCATTTTTTTTTAAAAGCACATTTATTCCTCAGTTTAGGCTGATATGTATTCTTCTACATATTTGTGGTAAAAAAAATTGCAATAAGTGTGTATTGATTGGTTTGTGCAAAAGTTATATCGTCTACAAAATTGGTGATAGCTTTATGGCATTTTTTTTTTTTTTTACTTTTAATGGCGGCGATCTGCGATTTTTATCAGGACTGGGATATTGCGGCGGACACATTGGACACTTGTCACATTTTTGGGACCAAGATACAGCTTCCTCCACTCTGGAACTAGGAACCAGGTATTATAGCTGAGAATTGCACCCAAGAACTAGAGGACAATAGGCTAGGGGTAACTGGAGCTGACTTATTGTAAAATCACACAGAATATATACCACACAAAATCAGGTGAAAGCTTGCTCAAATTATCCTAAACAATGCAAAGTATAACTAATGAACAGCCAACATAAACATAAACAGGTCACTGCCCACTCAGACAGTTCTTTAATTAATCAGGGATGCCACCCAACCTCAGACTGTCCGGCAACAATTTACAACAGTCTAATGCCGCGTACACACGATCGTTTTTAATGTCATGGAAAAAAACAACTTTTTTCTCTAAGCGATTCTTGTCAAGCCTGCCTTGCATACACACTATCGTGAAAAAAATGCTTGAGCAAAGCACAGTGACGTACAACACGTACGACTGCACTATAAAAGGGGAAGTTCCATTCGAATGGCACCACCCTTTGGGCTTGATTATGCAAATTTCCCTTCTCATAACTTGCTTCTGAGAATGCGCGTTTTTCCCCGTCGTTAAAGCCTACACACGACCATTTTTCACGACGTGAAAAACGACGACATGAAAAATGTCTAGAAAGAAATGGAGCATGTTCTACATTTTTAATGGACATTTTTCATGTCGAGAAAAATTCTCTGAAGCCCACACAATCGTTTTTAAAGACCAATTTAAAAAATGGCATTTTTCTCGTCATGAAAAACAGTCGTGTGTACGCGGCATTAGTTTATAACAGTCAATGTTCCAGCAGTCTGAAAAAGTGTAATCAATTTATCTTAATAGATTTCTTGAGGGATATTGTTGATAGATATTTCTGTCCCAAGGGGCTTCTCCAACTCAGTCTGCAGGAAGCATCCTACCACTGCCAACCAAATGTGATGGACCTCCTGGCTTGGGTGCCTCCAAGATACAACTCAACCTCAAATCTGGAACCAGGAATTAAAGCTAAGCATTGCACCTAAGCTAGTGTCGTCTAGTTTTTGGGGGCAATGCTCAGCTATAATACCTGGTTTCTGGTTCCAGAGTGGAGGAATATGTATCTTGGTGGAGGCACCCAAGTGAGGTGATAGGAAGTCCATCACAGTTTTATTTAAAAACAATCAGCGACAGTCTGAGTAGAAAAGTGGATACCTGCCAGCATACTGCAAAGTAAGAGCCTTGCTGTGGGAAAGCAGTCTTTTCAGAGGTCCGACATGCCCATTGCTGAGTAATATCTGGAGCTCCAATGCCAATGACAGACTATGACATACATATTTTTTATTTTGCCTTTAGTACCACTTTAATTATTGGTATTACCACAGTTATTGTTAGGTTTTTAACAGAATGCCCTGACGGTTCTAACAAGAGGTATGTTTCACTCTTATTCCGTTTCTGTACATGTCATAGAAAATAGAGACGGGTATTCTATCAACCAGACCAGTGTTTCTCAACTCCAGTCCTCAAGGCGCCCCAACAGGTCATGTTTTCAGGTTTTCCATTATTTTGCACAGGGGATTAAATCAGTTTCACTGCCTTAGTAATTACCACAGCCATTTCATCTGAGGGAAATCCTGAAAACATGACCTGTTGGTGCGCCTTGAGGACTGGAGTTGAGAAACACTGAACCAGACAGCCAACATCATTGGAACAGAATGATTTACTATGAACACCAACCATAGTGATAGACAGGAAAGTCCATTTTAAAAAGTAGTGAGAGATAAATCTCTGTTCTGAGAGATTACCAGCTGAGAATACTTTAAATGAGACAGAGTTATTTATTAATGAGTGGCTTTAATCACTACTGAAGTATACCTTTCCTTGCCAAAGGATAACATTACTTTTGAAACACTTTACCTCAGGCCAACTCAAACTTAAGTCCAAGGACAGCAGGCAAAGGCAATCGCATGTTTATCCACGGGCCACACTTTAACGTATATAAATAGTAATTAAAAATTATTACGTTCAAACTTTTACTTACGCAAATTCACTGCACACCGCATTCCAGAAGTAGGCTGGGGACAGGAATATCCTTTAAAAAATAGTGTGTGAGGGAGAAGGAAGAACTGTTATTGCCGGCCCAGCTTTGAGCTGTATAAGAGAGACTCTCAGCTCAGAGGCCTGCTGAAGAGGCAGGCGGCATTGATGGGCACTGATAGGCAACATTAATGAACACTGATAGGTGGCACTGATAGGCAGGGCTGATATGAAGCACTAGCAGGTAATGATTAAAATAACACAGGATTACAGCGCTCAGGGAAATCATTGAGGATAATCAGCATGAGGGGTAAAAACAAGGATATAATGACAGCAGCATTTCATAAATAAAATATTAGAGTCCATGAATGAGAATACAAAAGTCCATGCAAATAAGATGTATTCAATTGGCAGAAATCAGCAGATAACCATGGGCTGCTCTCCAAGAGTGAAGTCAACTCGAGCATACATGAAAAAGAAAGACAGGAAAAGCGCCTCTAAGTCATCTGATTTAATTGTAATAACAGGTGCAGGTATCCAACACTTACATTTAAAATAGCAGGAACACGGGTAGTGATGGTATTTCAAGTGGAGCTGGGCTGTCCCTGCAATCTGTGAAAAGATCTCAGTTCTGAAGCCGGGAGAGCCGAGTCTGCAGCTGTGTAAGTGCGCTGTTTAGACAAGCCGCTCGTCTGCTGGATGGTGACGTCAGAGGGACGGTGGCTGACAAGGGTCATAAAGATACACAACGTGTTTCAGAGCGTGCACTGGTCGAGCGGCTTGTCTAAACAGCGCACTTACACAGCTGCAGACTCGGCTCTCCTGGCTTCAGAACCAAGATCTTTTCACAGATTGCAGGCACAGCCCGGCTCCACTTGAAATGCCATCACTACCCGTGTTCCTGCTACCCGTGTTCCTGCTATTTTAAATGTAAGTGTTGGATACCTGCACCTGTTATTACAATTAAATCAGATAACTTAGAGGCGCTTTTCCTGTCTTTCTTTAGCAGGGAATGATTGGTGGGATTGATGACCACTGATAAGCTGCACTGATAGGCAGCATTTATGGGCACTGATTGGTGGCACAGATGGGCACTGATTTGCAGAAGTAATGATAGGGGGAACAGATGGGCACTGATGGGCATTTATAGGCAGCATTGATGAGCAGCATTGATCTTGGCGTGCAGCAGTTTCTTCCTCTTTGCAATTTGTACGGTTGGTGAGCACCTTTGAGACGAGTCCTTCAATTTACTTCACTTTCATTTATCTTGATTCACCCACCCAAGTGGTGTTCCTCATTTTTTTTCTCACTTTTACAGGCGGCAGAAGGGTGTTTGTGTCCCCTTATTTACCCAACATCCGATTGGGAAGCCTGGTAAGGATGCGACTGGCGGCATCAGCATCTCGGGACACAGTGAGAAGAACCAATGTTGTTCCTCCCAATATGTGACATCAGAAATCGAACTCTGGCACCACCTTTTCTGTGTTTTCATGAAAATTCAGCATTGTGTCTAACGTTCATATGCCCTGTGTGGGAATTTGATATCTGTTCTCTCTTTTATATGCTAATAATAATCATTGTACCAGAAATCAAAAGCAATGAGGAGCTTGTCACTTCCAGTTTCTGTCTGATTCAAACATGCCGTTACTAGCTGTTGAAAGCATCTGATCAAGCCGGTTTTGTTCAGATGCTTTGGAGGCCAGAGGGAAGATATGAGGTCAGACTCAGATCTCTCCAAAAAATGAGGACCTGTCATGGCCCATGCTATCACAAGGAATGTTGTTCATCCCTTTTGATAGTTAAGTTAATCCAGAGGTAAATGTACAATGTAAATTTTTTTTTAGATAAAATAAATAAAAACATTTTAAGCGCAACATCTCCCTGTGATCATGCGCAAATGCAAACACTCACGTAGGTCTCGCAAGCATATGTAAACTGTGATAGCACCACACACGTGAGGTGTACAACAGCTGCAACTGCATTTAGACACCCATAAATTACTCGACCCGTTTCAATCAGGCTTCCGTCCGGGTCACGGAACAGAAACGGCGCTGCTCAAAATATGGGATGACGCTCTAGAGGCCACAGACGAAGGAGAATCTTGTCTCCTGATACTGCTGGACCTAAGTGCGGCTTTTGACACTGTAGACCACAGACTACTACTGGCTAGGCTAGCTGAAGTAGCCGGAGTCGCTGAAGGTGTTTTACCCTGGTTCTCCTCCTTCTTGGAAAACCGATCACAAACCGTGAAACTGGGGTCTTTCACTTCTGAAAAACATACGGTATCATGCGGAGTCCCTCAGGCATCTCCCTTGTCGCCCGTATTGTTTAACCACTTAAGCCCCGGACCAATATGCTGGCTAAAGACCCAAGGGGTTTTTACAGTTCGGGACTGCGTCGCTTTAACAGACAATTGCGCGGTCGTGCGACGTGGCTCCCAAACAAAATTGGCGTCCTTTTTTCCCCACAAATAGAGCTTTCTTTTGGTGGTATTTGATCACCTCTGCAGTTTTTATTTTTTGCGCTATAAACAAAAATAGAGCGACAATTTTAAAAAAAATGCAATATTTTTCTCTTTTTGCTGTAATAAATATCCCCCAAAAACATATATAAAAAAAATGTTTTCCTCAGTTTAGGCCGATACGTATTCTTCTACCTATTTTTGGTAAAAAAAAAAAATCGCAATAATCGTTTATCGGTTGGTTTGCGCAAAATTTATAGCGTTTACAAAATAGGGGATAGTTTTTTTGCATTTTTATTTTTTTTATTTTTTTTACTAGTAATGGCGGCGATCAGCGATTTTTTTCGTGACTGCGACATTATGGCGGACACTTAGGACAATTTTGACACATTTTTGGGACCATTGTCATTTTCACAGCAAAAAATGCATTTAAATTGCATTCTTTATTGTGAAAATGACAGTTGCAGTTTGGGAGTTAAACACAGGGGGCGCTGTAACATTTAGGGATCACCTAGTGTGTGTTTACTAGTGTAGGGGGGTGTGGCTGTAGGACTGACACCATCGATCGAGTCTTCCCTATAAAAGGGATCACTCGATCGATGCGCCGCCACAGTGAAGCATGGGAAAGCCGTGTTTACACACGGCTCTCCCCGTTCTTCAGCTCCGGGGAGCGATCGCGACGGAGCGGCTAAAAACAAATAGCCGCGCCGTCGTCCCGGATCGCTCCCCGAGCGGACCCGACCTCCGCATGTACCGGGGGGGGGTCCCGATCAGACCCCCCACCCACGTCTAGCAGAGGACGTACAGGTACGTGATTGTGCCTGTCCGTGCCATTCTGCCGACGTAAATGTACATGGAGGTTCGGGAACTGGTTAATATCTATCTTCGCCCTCTCTTTGAAATCATCAATAACCAGAAGTTACTTTACCACTCCTATGCAGACGACACACAACTGTATTTCCACATCTGCAACAAAAAGGATAATTTTCTTGGACTAGAGAAATCCCTCTCTCTAATAGATAACTGGATGACATCCAGTTATCTTAAACTCAACGGTTCCAAAACAGAACTTCTCCTGTTTCACTCTAACCGAAAAAGTCACCCCGCGTCAACATGTATTCTCCCGCCCATTCTGGGCAAAACCATCTCCCCTAGCACCAAAGTCAAAAGTCTCTGAGTCATTTTCGACACCTACATGACAATGGATGCACAAATAGGGTCAGTAGTCAGCGGATCCCACCATCTGCTGCGCCTACTACGCAGACTCACCCCCTTTATCCCGAAAAAGGACATTGCAGTCGTGGTGGGAACAATCATCAATTCCAGACTTGACTACGCAAATGCCCTCTATCTCGGACTCCCCAAATACCAAATCACTCGTCTACAAGTTGTTCAAAATACAGCCGCTCGACTAGTGACCGGTAAAAAAACAAACATGGGAATCAATCTCCCCTTCACTGAGATCCCTTCATTGGTTGCCAGTAAAAGACAGAATCACTTTCAAGGCACTCTGCCTAATACATAAGTGTATTCAAGGCAGCGCCCCCCAATATCTATGTGAAAAAATAAAAGCCCATAACCCCAATCGCATTCTGCAATCCACCAATCAAAACCTACTCCAGATACCCAAAGCCAGATACAAGTCCAAAGGAGATCAAAGATTTGCAGTCCAGGGACCTTGGCTGTGGAATGCACTACCAACCACCATCCGACTGGAGTCAGGCCACTTGGCCTTCAGGAGAAAGATTAAAACCCATCTCTTCTGAGGTCAAGGGGTTCCTTACCCATGAAATGGATACAGCGCCCAGAGGCGATTCAGTTTGCATGTGTTGCGCTTTACAAGTTTCTCACTTACTCACTCGCTGAGAACATCAGAGCAAGAGTAATAACTAGTGCCAGACCTCCCGTGTAACTCTAAACTGGTAACCTGTACAGGCTTTTAAAGTGTAGCTCATTTTATTTTTTAAAGTACCATCGTTTGGAACCATTTAATAGGTGCACACAATTTTAAAGTGTGACAAGTAAGTAAACCAAGTGACATGTTGGGTATCCATCTATTTTGCGTAACATGATCTTTTATGTTTTAGAAAAAATCGGGCATTATATTGTGTTCACTAAAACTCATTAAAGTTTATTTTTTTCATGAACATTTGCATTTGATAAACAAATATGGTGCAGCATAAAAAATTGCGACCACAGTCATTTTATTTATTTGAAAGGTCTCTGCTTCAAAACTTTATAATGTTTGGGGGTTCTAAGCAATTTTCTAGCAAAAACACATGATAGAAATGTCAGAATTGGTCCGCACTGGAACTGCTTAATAGTAAGTGAAAAGAATTTGTCATAACTGCACCACTCTGAATTTTACATCCAATTACATTATAAAATAATAATTAAAAGCTAATTTTTAGAAACATGTCAAGAATGCCTGCAATTTAAGTATTCTTTGAGAATTAACGATACAGTATTTTTTCAATAGAGCACTTTGTAAATTGCCAATAAACCTGTTTTAAAACTTAACATAACTACTAATATTTTAACAGGAATAATTTTATATGCCACTCCTGACTGTAAACTTTTCTATTTAGAAGAAGATTTTATAACTAGAAAGTGAGGCATATTCCGTTCATTTGATAGTTACAAGAACATTTTGCTTAACATAAAACATTTTGAATCTTTGAATATATGTCATGTATTTCACCCTTGTAACATTTAAATGCTAAACAGTAGAATATTATGAAAGGCAAATGCTGGACGTAGATTGAAAAGTATGTTAGAAATAAAATCAAACTGGAAGAGCTTACATTAAAATATGTTGCAATAAAATGCCTGAGAATTAGAATTTTAGCACTTGCCAAGATGAACACTTTTCAACTCTACAGGAATCCAGACAGCAGTTTTCAAATTTACTCAAATGTTTTCAAGAATGCTAAAATAATTTCAAACAGATGCTACCAGTTTTGGATCAGTAGCTTTGAGATGTCACAGAGTTGTAGGAAGAAACCATTGACATAACTTGCATTACCTACAAGGTTCAATGAAAAAAAAATGTATTACTCAATTACACATCAAGCCCCTTTTAAACGTCAGGCAATCCTTTTTGAGATTGCATAATCATAGACTCCCCTCTCAATTTACACATTTGGATTTTTTTTGTAACAAGTACATTTTCTATCAGGTACTTATTCTCACTTCTTTATTTGTCTGCCTAGGTTAGGATGATGTTTGCTGGGGCTTCCCCAGCAATCACTAATAAAAAATCCCTATTTTCCTTTAGAAAAATCAAAAAAGCTCCTTCCCATGCCTATATGCCTGGCTGTTAACCCTTGGCAAGCACAGACATGATATATATAAAAAAAAAAAAAAAAAGAGAGAGAGCACATCACTTTTAATAAAAAAAAAGGATTTGTGCCCCCATTGAGGCAGGATCCCATTTCCCCAGTTTAGAACAGTGGTGCAGACTTCATGCTTGTGCCATATTTGGTAATTAACAAAAATATAACTTTTTTTTGTATAACATTTAATATGTGTTGATCTTTCACCATAGTATTGAACATACACATGTAGACAGATGCAGTCTACTTTCTCCGCTAAAGGTGATGCTCTCTTGCAGTGGCACTGTTGGAGAGTAACAGGGTTTCTTTATGGTTTCATGGGTCACTGGGAAAGCTATCCTATTGGATAAAATAAGTGTAAAGAATAATACGGTAACGTGAAAAATAATAAAAAAAGAAATAAGTAAAGCATCAATTAATGAGCAGCAGCTAGAAAATTAGATACACACATATACAGAATAATAATCAGTAAAGCCGCACTATAAACAAATATGTGAAAATATATATATGAATATATACAGAATGACCAAAAAGTCCATGAATGAAAGATAGGTGTGTGTACACCCCCAGTTATGTATATTAGTCCATAAACGACAAAGGAGTTAACATAAATGGTCTTTCTCAACACCAGACTTGTGCTCCTCCACCACATAAAGTGCAAGCTTACCGTAAGGCAAGCTGTATGAGCTTGCGGCTAAAAACCCAGCCAGGGCCTTTATCAAGGAGGTTCAGGGACAGCAACTCAGGATGTATAGTATGGAAAGGCAGACCACAGCTGATAACCAGAGATGGTCAATCGCTCAATAGTCACGAATGAGTCAGTCATTTACCCAAAAATAGAAAGGAACTTGACATAGTGTAAGATCGTAACTAAAGGCTTTAATAAAAATATAAAGTTGCACTTACAGAAAGTAAAAACATCAAAGGTTAAAAGAGCCAGTCGGCTAGCAAACACCCATCCACTATGGAGATACAACACGATGATGTCAGCATTAATCATGTCAAGAGAGGATTGACTATTATCCTATTGGATGTTGCCTCCGGTGGTCATCTTGGGTCAGGCAGCGACAATTTAAGACTCTGGCTCCTGGGTGTGGAGCACATTTTTGCAGGTGGACAGTGTAGGGAAAGGTACCCCGTCTGCATAGGCGTGCGCACAAGGTGTGTCTGTGCACACCCCAATCACCCCATGTGGTGCAGATTCCCCCCAGTAGCACTGCCAGCTTCTCTTCTCTCCTCTACTGCGGGCCCACAGGGGGATGATTTAGGATGGAGAGCAAGAGAAGGGGCTGATAAATATGTAATTTATCAGTCTCTTCCTTTTCTGAAAAAAACACAGTGATTGATTGTTTCTGTTAAGTGCTCTACTGACACCCTCTGCCCTACTGACATGTCCATGTTTTAATAAATTAGAAAATGTTGTTTATATTTATTTATAAGAGTGTGTGTGTGTGTGTGTGTATGCATGTGTGTGTATATATATATATACACACACACACACACACACACACAGTATCTCACAAGAGTGAGTACACCCCTCACATTTTTGTAGATATTTTATTATATCTTTTCATGTGACAACACTGAAGAAATTACACTTTACATTGTAGCAAAGTAGTGAGTGTACAGCTTGTATAACAGTATAAATTTGCTGCCCCCTCAAAATAACTCAACACACAGCCATTAATGTCTAAACTGCTGGCAACAAAAGTAAGTTTGTTACGTGAAAATGTCCACATTGGGCCCAACGTATTAATATTTTGTGTGACCACCACTATTTTCCAGCACTGCCTTAACCCTCATGGGCATGGAGTTCACCAGAGCTTCACAGGTTTCCATTCTTCTATGACAACATCACAGAGCTGGTGGATGTTAGAGACCTTGCAATGTTCTAATACCCAAATGGATTAAAAAACAAATCCGTTACCCAATATCTCAATTTCTTGTTTACGAATTGATATCTGAGCAAATTGTCATTTGTTAAACAGTAGGGCTCATTTGGATATTTATTTATTTTCATATTTCTTACACTTAAATGATTCAGATAAAAAAAAATCTTTAATATTACACAAAGATAACCCGAGTAAATCCAAGATGCAGTTTTTAAATTATTATTTCATTTATTAACTACTTGCCGACCGCCCACCATCCTTTTACGGCGGCAAGTCGGCTCCCCTGCGCGAGAGCCCGTAGTATAACGTTGGCTCTCGCGCAGGCCACTTTTGGATGCCAATTTTGTTTGAGAGCCACATCGCACGACCACGCAATTGTCAGTTAAAGCGACGCAAAAAGTGCTCTGGTCTTTGGGCAGCAATATGGTCCGGGGGTTAAGTGGTTAAGGGAAAAAAGCCTTGACCCACCCAGGTCTGATTACTGCCAGACCTGTTGAATCAAGAAATCACAAAAAAAAAAAAAAATCTGTCTGACAAAGTGAAGCACACCAACAGATCACAAAAAGCCACACATCATGCCACAATCTAAAAAAAAATCAAGAACAGATTAGAAACAAAGTAATTTACATGTATTGGTCTAGGAAAGGTTTCAAAACCATTTTTAAGGCTTTTGAACTTCAGTTGATCACGAGGAGAGCCATTATCCACAAATGGAGATAACTTGGAACAGTAGTTTGTTTGTTTAGCTCTCAATCCTGAAGAGCCGAAGATCGAGCTGAGACCCAGCAGACTCCACAGCAGACCGGGCAGAACGCCAACAAATTATTTCTTTCCTCCGATCGGTTAGAGGTGCTGTAGAGGAACGGTGGGGAGTGACAGGTTTACAGGCGAATGCGGTGTGAGCCGCAAATGGGGGAGCGGAGAGCTGAGAGTCTCGGAAGGGAAGGAAGTAACAGTGCTTTAGTGCTCCATTACTGTATACTTCAGCTGTATACTTCAGCTACACAGCTCTTCCAGAGATTAGAGGCTGTGCGGATCAGACTGCCCGCCTTTTGGGACAATGGAGCTCAGCCCCCAATGAGGAGGAAGGGGGGTCAACCTCCGGTAACTAAGGTACAAAGCGATTGTCTTTAGTTTTTTACAATGGTATGGACCGTATAGCCATATACAGCCTATTTAAGTACCAAAGAACAGAATCAGCCTCACTGAAAGAGTGAAGAGAAAAAAAAATTCTGAAGTTCCGAAGGGTTTAGGATTGGAACAGTGGAAGGAGAGTATCGAATATCTGAAACTTAATAAAGTATACAGGTGCAAGGAAACGACTGTATTCGTATATAAAGATTATATAAGAGCCTGGACGGTACATACTCTGCTTGGATTTAGCATATATTACAAATAGAGTCATTATAGTACCCCCCCCATCCATAGGATCAGAAAACCTGCAGGATTGGCAGGCGATATACAGAGAGACATAATCGTGCGATTTCATAACTTCCAAGACAAAGAACAGATCTGAATAGGCTTAAAATTGAATGGTCCAGCAAAATTTGAGGATACCTCCTTATAGATATCCCTAGACTTGGCAGCAGAGACACTGAATAGGAAAAGAACATTAAAATCTTTGCTGGAACAATTAAAGATACTTAATATTCAGTATTTCTGGGGTTTTCCAGCTTGTCTAGTGGGAAGGAAGGAAGGACGGTCAGCTACTTTGAGATTTCCCGAAGATACAGTGAACTTTTGTAAAAGTCTGGATATCCCAGAAAAGGACATTCCAGGCTGGTGGGAAAAAGAGGAGAGGAGGCCCAAGACACAACAGTCATGGCACTTGAACTCCATAAAAAAAATAAAAATAAAAAAATAAAGGGAAGTAAACAAGAATAAAAGAAGAAGAAAATAATTCAGGAAAAAAGAAGGGGGGATGGACTAGGGGTGGGTAATGGTGGGATGTGGGTATAAACAGGGGTAGGGGATAGGGAAAGATCATTATACCATGGGAATTTAGGATATAAGGGAGTGGAGCGGGCTTGGGAGATTGCAATTGCTTCCAACCAAGGTCAAAATCAGGGCTCAACCTCCAGGGGGGAGGACCATGGGGCCAGATAGAGATGGAGGGCCACGGATCTTTTGGGCCATGGGGAGACCACAAGCCCCCACTTTGGGTGGGTAGGGGGATAAGGGGGGAGGAGAGGAGATGGGGAGGGTGGGTAGGGAGAGAGGGGGAAAAGTTGGGATGGGGTGGGAGGGGGGGGGGGGAGAGGAAAAGTTGGGGTGGGAGGGGAGGGGGGAGAGGTGGAAGGGGGGGACCTCAATGGAAAACTATGAAAGAACTAACTATTCTCTCTCACAGCAGGGTCATCTTATAAATAACAGATGTCCAAAATAAACATAATCTCATATAATGTTTGCAGATTAAATGCTCCCATAAAAAGTGCAAATATAATTCGAACTAGTTTCCATGAAGGCCGATGTAATACTCCTACAGGAGACCCACTTTCTTTCGAGCATAAATCATAGAATAATTTCAAATGATTACCCCCTATGGTATTATGGGGATTCACCCATAAGTCGCTATAGGAATGGCCATAGGGTTTGCCAAGGGAACCCGGTTCACATTAGAGAAGAAAGCGGACCCAGAAGGGTGCTACATATTTCTAAGGGAAAAATTCAACGGAGCCGGGGTCTCATTGGCAAATGTATATGGACCAAATAAAAAGTCAATCCAATATTTAATAGGGCTCATGGCCGAATTTATTGAATTTAAGAAAGGGGGGGGCTATTATACATAGAGAACTGAGCACAGACAGACACACACACCATCACTAGAAATGCATTACAAATATGGGATAAGATACACAAAAAGGAAAACTGGGTATTTAATTCACCTTTAATACCATTAACCGATACAAAATACTTCACACCGAGATTGGAAAAAATGTTTGGAAAGTGGATTATACAAGTAAACACACAATTGAAAGTTGCTGGCGACTCAAGTAGTCTGCTTAACAGTTTTCTACACCTGGAAGATTGCAGAAAGACAAGGAACATGTTTTTCTGCCCATCTTAAGATGCGATTCACCTCCTTTTGGGCGCCTTGATCCATCTGACTCCTCTGTAGGTGAAATCCCATCCTCATCCTTCTCTTCAGATCTTTCTGAAAGGGGATCAATAATCACTGAATGAGATCTGCTTCGCTTTCTGTTCGTTTGAGCGATTAACTTAGCTATCTGTCCTTCTAGTTTTCACATGGCTGCAAATGACAGTGACAATGACGTGTCTTCAGTGACATATGCAGGCCCAGGTGCTACTGGAGAAACTCCTAAATGTGGCAAAGACTCCTCCTGTACTGGCAAATCAATGTTTACAGGGGAGGAAGGTACCGAGCAGGTGCGGCCAGAGCCTCCTGTCTCAGGCGGCGCTGATTTCTTGCTCCTAGTCCCTGATCACTTTTTAGTGGAAGACATATTACAAAGCAAGAAGCCGAGGTACCAAAATGCATGTATTGCTGTGCTGAGTTTAACATCTAAGCATGCAACTTAACACACAGACTTTATGCATAGAGTGGGTGTCATTTGGTAGTGCCCTACCAGCCACCTAGAGCTTACGTGCCCCCAATGCTGCTGTGTCCCCGTGGGAAGATCTGCTGCTGGCCTCCTAGATGGATCTTAGAAAGCGCAATTCCTTTTAAAATGGCGTGCGCCCGCCCGTGCACGTCTCTCTGCTCCCCTCCCCTTCCTGTGCTGATAAAGCACGTGCACGACCCAGGCACAAAGCAGACTGCCTGGGAGCCTAACCAGCTTCCCCCTGCCTTCCGGCATCTGTGAGGATAGAAGCGGTGGCCGTGTTCAGCAGAGCTCTGAAGCAGAGGAAGTGTGCTTGTCCAACGGATCTGACACTTTTCTGAATGAGGTGAGATAAAACTCAGCTCTTTACCTCCCTCTAGTGGCCGATTTTGAGAAGACACCCCTCAAAATTTGGAAAGGTCCTTCAGATAAATCCTTAGGCTCCTTTTCCTCTTACCTTAATCCCCGCCTCAAATTTTTCTGCTGAAATATTTTCAGACAGTACCAATCTTCACCCCTCTTCGCGGGCTTTGTGTGCCAACTTCTGGGGATACAAGTTTCCTATTTAAAGGAGACTTCCCCCTGGGCCTCTGACCAGGACTTTTAGTCTAAATACAAAAAGTGCCGGACACCAGAGCCCAGTCCTCCAAAGAGAGACATTACAGGTGAAAAAACTGAGGTACTTCCAGGATTGGGAGGGGCTATATGGAGGGGAACTGACTGATTGGTTGTGCCAGTGTCCAATCACCTCTGGTGAGCATATAACCCACTATGTAAAGACTAATGCCCTGTACACACGGTCGGTCCATCCGATGAGAACGGTCTGATGGACCGTTTTCATTGGTTAACCGATGAAGCTGACTAAAGGTCAGACGTGCCTACACACCATCGGTTAAAAAAACGATTGTGTCAGAACGCGGTGATGTAAAACACATCGACGTGCTGAAAAAACGAAGTTCAATGCTTCCAAGCATGCGTCAACTTGATTCTGAGCATACGTGGATTTTTAACCGATGGTTCTGCCTACTAACGATCGTTTTTTTTCTATCGGTTAGGTATCCATCAGTTAAATTTAAAACAAGATTGGTTTTTTTTTTAACCTATGGATAAATAACTGATGGGGCCCACACACGATCGGTTTGGTCCGATGAAAACGGTCCATCAGACCGTTCTCATCGGTTTGACCGATCGTGTGTACACGGCATTAGTCTCTGTGTCTTGTGGTGTACGATAAAAAAAATATCTTGATTATCCCCAAGACTTTTAGGCAAATATTCTGTGGACTGATGAGACAAAAATTTAACTTTTTAGGAGGTGTGCGTCCCGTTACATCTGGCATAAAACGAATACAGCATTTCATAACAAGAACATCATGCCAACAGTCAGACATTATGGTGGTAGTGTGATGGTCTAGGGCTGCTTTGCAGCTTCAGGACCTGGACAACTTACCATAATTGATGGAACCATGAATTCTGAGCTCTACAAAAAAACAAAAGGAGAATGTCCGGCCATCAGTTTGTGACCTCTAGCTCAAGTGCACTTGGGTTATGCAGCAGGACAATGATCCGAAACACAACAGCAAGTCCACCTCCAAATGGTTCAAACAAACCAAAATTTAGGTTTTGGGGTGGCCTAGTCAAAGCCCGGACTTGAATCCAATTGAGATGCTGTATCATGACTTTACACAGGCTGTTCATGCTGGAAAACCCTCCAAAGTGGCTAAATTTAAACAATTGTGCAAAAAGGAGTGGGCCAAAACTGCTCCTCATGTGAAAGACTTATTGCCAGTTATCGCAAACGCTTGATTGCAGCTGTTGCCGACAAGGGTGGCACAATAAGTTATTAGGTTTAGGGGGGCAATCCACATATAGCCAGAAAGGTTTGGACAGCTTTTTTGCCTTAATAAATGAAACCATCATTTAAAAACTGCATTTTGTATTTATTTGGGGTAATCTTGTGTAATATCATTTGGTTGATGATCTGAATCGTTTTAGTGTGACAAATACGCAAAAATATAAAAATTTAGGAAAGCGGGCAAATACTTTTCACACAACTGTATAAACAGACCAACCCTCTAGGAACAATGGTTTTTCAGCTGTTTAAGTTCAACTGCAACTTCAATGCAAAACATAGATTTTTCCATGCAAATGGAAATAGGTTATATAGTATATATATTTTAAATATATGTTTAGTGTATTAGACTGTTTAAAGCAAGTCAGTGAAAGCCAATACAATATGATCAGGGCTTCTTTGAGGCCAGTTTCATCTATTAGAAAAAAATACATTTAATTTCATAGAAATGGCAATATTGCTTTGCACATTTTAAATTCTTCAAATAAAAAATTGTCAAAGTGTTAAAACAAATGTAAACGGACAATCGGTATTGTATATATATATATATATATATATATATATATATATATATATATATATATATATATATATATATATATATATATATATATATATATATATATAATACATTATTATAATTATGCACTTACATATTAACAACAGTATTCAGTCATGAACAAAAGCTGTCAGCTTCCCCAAAACAGCAGAGGTACTCTTACAACACTGATAACATAGCCAGCCACGCTGCATGTGGGTAACCTCTGCTTTGTAAGCTGTGACCACACACACAGTTAGGCTCCTACCCAACTGTGTTTCGTCTCTATGAGAACTTTATCAAGAAGGAACATGGGAACTGCTTAATGAAAAAGGGGTTTAAACAGCTTATCATCTATTCAGTTTAGTCCCACTTCTATCAATAAATTATGTTAGATGCTGTTCCACTAATTATGCAAACATGCAGGCTTAGACAAATTGCATTAAAGTTTTTATATCGAAACATATAAAACATCACCAGACTTTCATGAGTAAGGTGTTCTCAGCATTCTAGCAACAGGTTAACCCCCAACCTCTCTGGAGCTAGGCAATGTGACAGAGCCGGCAGGCAGAACGGGCTGCACGGAAAAGCAGAGAGCGGACGGGCGGCACAGAATAGCAGAGAGCGGACGGGCGGCACGGGAGAGCAGAGAGCCGACGGGCGGCACGGTAGAGCAGAGAGCCGACGGGCGGCACAGGATAGCAGAGAGCGGACGGGCGGCACGGGAGAGCAGAGAGCCGACGGGCAGCACAGGACAGCAGAGAGCGGACGGGCGGCACGGGACAGCAGAGGGCGGCACGGGAGAGCAGAGAGCTGATGGGCGGCACGGGAGAGCAGAGAGCTGACAGGCGGCACGGGAGAGCAGAGAGCTGACGGGCGGCACGGGAGAGCAGAGAGCTGACGGGCGGCACGGGAGAGCAGAGAGCTGACGGGCGGCACGGGAGAGCAGAGAGCTGACGGGCGGCACGGGAGAGCAGAGAGCTGACGGGCGGCACGGGAGAGCAGAGAGCTGACGGGCGGCACGGGAGAGCAGAGAGCTGACGGGTGGCACGGGAGAGCAGAGAGCGGACGGGTGGCATGGGAGAGCAGAGAGCGGATGGCAGCACGGGAGAGCAGAGAGCGGACGGGCGGCACGAGAGAGCAGAGAGCGGACGGGCGGCACGGGAGAGCAGAGAGCGGACAGGCGGCACGGGAGAGCAGAGAGCGGACAGGTGGCACGGGAGAGCAGAGAGCGGACAGGTGGCACGGGAGAGCAGAGAGCGGACAGGTGGCACGGGAGAGCAGAGAGCGGACCAAACAGCAGGCGGGCAGCACGTAAAGCCAGAGGGCAGAACGGGCAGCACGGGAGAGCAGAGAGCGGACAAGCAGCATGGGAAAGCCAGCCAAACGGCGGGCGAGAGAGCGGAGAGATGACATCTCTTACCACCTGCCCTGCATTACAGCTGTTCCGCCGTCACTATGTAACTGCGGACAGCAGAGAGTTTGCATCATTCCTCACTGCTGGCCCTCTCTCTGGGGACTCTGTGGTAAAGGGGGCTCTCTGGGGGCCCTGATGCAAGAGGGGGCTCTCTGGGGACCTTGATGTAAGGGGAGAGAGACTCAAATGTAAGGCAGAGGCCCTCTGGGGACCCTGATGTAATAATGTATATTATATATACACACACGTACACGTACTGTATATTATATACATGTGTATACCCTCCCAAGCATAGGACTTTCTTTACTTGGCTGCTATGGGCTCTAGCCCCAGATCATTTGTAGACCTAGCAATGCCCCTGGGCACAACCAAATTTTTACTGGCAAAGTTACAAAATTACAGTTTTAAGTGCAAAGTTCAGTATTTGGACCACAAACAAGTACAATATGCAATATTATGATTTAAGGTAGATCTTTAAGACAAAAAAATATTTTTTCTTTTCGATATAGTAAGTAGCTCAGGGACAGGACTCTGGATGGCAAGAAATTAGAATGGACAAGCACACACACAAAATGTACTCTCCGACAGTGACACTGACAGCAGTGTGCACCAGCACAGATGATGACAACACCTCACCGACACAACATGTCTCCTCCTAAGACACAGTGACAGTGTCTGTCCATGCCAGGTGATCCCTTCAGTCCACTCCAGTCCAAACAGCCCTGCACGTGGTTTGCTCCCATCCTGCAGACATGCACACGAGGCTCTGGTCGCTCAGATTTATTGCACCCTAACATCACACGACACACTCAGGCACTGCCTCCACCAGACCTGTCCCCCACAGGCACCACTGGAGCACACTGTAGCAGGCACTCAGTTGGTATTATAGGCAGTTCTGAGCCCAGCATCACAGGTATATTTTTTACTGGCAACCTTTTCCTGTCACTTGCATTTACTGGCAGGAGAAAAGTGACAATTTTTTACTGGCTGAATACTAATGGTTGGCAACACTGTTGATGCCTATCAAATAGAATACTGAAGTATTGACCTCCTTCAATGCCTTAGAATATAGTGTAAACACATCTACAGTACTCACATTTCCAGATGCCACTGATTTCTTGCACACATAAGGAGTGAACACCAGGAAGAGAGACATGGGGCCTGATTTACTATGCTCTGTGCGCTGCGCTGGTTCATGCGTTAATTAGTACTCCGGGTGGAGGCTTAATTGGGCGCATGAAGCAGCGTAGCAGCCGGCGCATTGAAAGTAATATGTAAAGCCGCGCCGAACTCCCTATAGAAGTCTATGGGAGAAATCAAAAGTGTTCATTTTAAAGGCTAATCTGCAAGTTTTGTCCTAAAAAGTGTTTGGGGACCTCAGTCCTGTCCCAGGGAACATGTATCAATGATTTTTTTATTTTTTAAAACGGCCGTTTTTTCGGGAGCAGTGAAATTAATAATTCTTAAAGTGAAACAATAAAAGTGAAATATTCCTTTAAATTTCGTACCTAGGGGGGGGGTGTAATGTCAGCATGTGAAATAGCACATTTTTCCCGCACTTAGAACTGCCCCTGCACAAAGTGACATTCAGAAGGAAAAAAGTCATTTAAAAATTCACACGCGGCTATAATGAATTGTCGGCTCTGACAATTCTAAAGGGATTCATTCATAAAACAAAAAAAAAAAAATGTGTAGGGGTTCCCCCAAATTAAATTACCAGGCCCTTCAGGTCTGGAATGGATATTAAGGGGAACCCCGCCGTAAAAACAAAAAAAAAAAAGACGTGCGGTTCCCGGAAAATATCCATTCCAGGCCCTTCAGGTCTGGTGTGGATTTTAAGGGGAACTCCACCCCAAATTGAAAAAAAATGGCGTGGAGTCCCCCTAAAAATCCACACCAGACCCTTATCCGAGCACGTTGACCTGACCAGCCGCAGAAAAGAGGGGGGGACAGAGTGCGGCCCCCCCCTCTCCTGAACCGCACCAGGCCACATGCCCTCAACATGGGGAGGATGTCCCCATGTTGATGGGGACAAGGGCCTCATCCCCACAACCCTTGCCCGGTGGTTGTGGGGGTCTGCGGGCGGGGGGCTTATCAGAATCTGGAAGACCCCTTTAACAAAGGGGACCCCCAGATCCTGCCCCCCCCCCTATGTGAAATGGTAATGGGGTACATTGTACCTCTACCATTTCACCCCAAAAAAAATGTCAAAAGTGTTAAAAATGACAGTAGCCGGTTTTTGACAAATCTTTTAATAAAATCTTCTTTTCTTCTTTGCTTCGGGTTTCTTCCGCTGCTTCTTTCTTGGGTCTTCTCGTCCACATCTTGCCCGACGTGTTCTTCTATCTTCTCCGTCCGTCCTTCAGCCTTCTGGTCCCGCATCTTGCCCGGTGTCTTCTCCTGTTTTCTTCTCCGTCCGTCCGCCAGCCTCCTCGTCCGCATCTCGTGTCTTCTCCGGACCCAGCGTTTGAATTTGATTTGGCCGCCGTGTTCCCGCTCCTGGGACCCGCCCCCCTCTGACGCCACAAGTAAACTCCTTAGAAGGTCATGTGCGTCAGAGGGGGGCGGGGTCACATGAGTGTGACACGGCGGGAATTTCAATTGGAAGCGGCGGCATCTTCTTCTCCGGGCGGCGTGATTGAAATTGAATTCCCCCGCTGTGTGACGCTCTGTGACCCCGCCCCCCTCTGACGCACATGACCTTCTAAGGAGTTTACTTGTGGCGTCAGAGGGGGGCGGGTCCCAGGAGCGGGAACACGGCGGCCAAATCAAATTCAAACGCTGGGTCCGGAGAAGACACAAGATGCGGACGAGGAGGCTGGCGGACGGACGGAGAAGAAGACAGGAGAAGACACCGGGCAAGATGCGGGACCAGAAGGCTGAAGGACGGACGGAGCAGATAGAAGAACACGTCGGGCAAGATGTGGACGAGAAGACCCAAGAAAGAAGCAGCGGAAGAAACCCGAAGGAAAGAAGAAAAGAAGATTTTATTAAAAGATTTGTCAAAAACCGGCTACTGTCATTTTTAACACTTTTGACATTTTTTTGGGGGTGAAATGGTAGAGGTACAATGTACCCCATTACCATTTCACATAGGGGGGGGCAGGATCTGGGGGTCCCCTTTGTTAAAGGGGTCTTCCAGATTCTGATAAGCCCCCCGCCCGCAGACCCCCACAACCACCGGGCAAGGGTTGTGGGGATGAGGCCCTTGTCCCCATCAACATGGGGACATCCTCCCCATGTTAAGGGCATGTGGCCTGGTGCGGTTCAGGAGAGGGGGGGGGGCGCACTCTGTCCCCCCCTCTTTTCTGCGGCCGGCCAGGTCAACGTGCTCGGATAAGGGTCTGGTGTGGATTTTTAGGGGGACTCCACGCCATTTTTTTTTTCAATTTGGGGTGGAGTTCCCCTTAAAATCCACACCAGACCTGAAGGGTCTGGTATGGATATTTGGGGGGACCCCACGCCATTTTTTTGGGGGTTTTTTACGGCGGGGTTCCCCTTAATATCCATTCCAGACCTGAAGGGCCTGGTAATTTAATTTGGAGGGACCCCCATTTTTTTTTTTTTTTTTTATTATTTTTAATGAGCAATGACTATTCTTTATAGCCATGAGTACTTTAAACTTCCTTTTTTTTGTTTCACTTCAGAAATGACATCTTGTACAGGGACAGTTCTAAGCACGGGAAACATGCGTGTACCCCCCCTCCCCCCCCTGTCTGAAATTTAAAGGAATATTTCACTTTTATTATTTCACTTTAACCACTTCCATACCGCGCCTATTCTGGCACTTCTCTCCTTCATGTAAAAATTATATTTTGTTCCTGGGAAATTAATCAGGACCCCCAAACATTATATATAATTTTTTAGCAGACACCCTAGGGAATAAAGTGGCGGTCATTTTTTATTTGATTTCCAACGGTATTTGCGGTCGCTGGTTCGAATCCAGCCCGTGACACCATCTGCATGGAGTTTGCATGTTCTCCCTGTGCCTGCGTGGGTTTCCTCCCACAATATAAAAACACGCTGTAAATCGGATCCGGTCTAAATAAGCCCTAATATGCAGTAGTATATTTAGGTTTTGTTCTGCCCTAGGCCTGACTACATATCTGCACCTCTTAATAGAAAAATGACCCACCCCTTCCTGTCAAGGTCACACCCTGTTTTTGTATGACCCGCCCAGTAATTTTCAGGGGACCCACACACTAGTTCTGGGGGGGCACTGGATTCCCTTAACCACTTCCATACCAGGCACTTACGCACCTTCCCGCCCAAGCCAATTTTCAGCTTTCAGCACTGTCGCACTTTGAATGGCAATTGCGCGGTCATACAACACTGTACCCAAACAAAATTGGCGTCCTTTTTCCCCCACAAATAGAGCTTTCTTTTGTTGGTATTTGATCACCTCTGCGATTTTTTTTTGCGCAACAACTAAAAAAAGACAGCAAATTTTGAAAAAAAAAAAGGTTTTTTTTTTGTCTTAATTTTTTTGTAAATAAGTTTTTCTCTTTCAATTACGGGCACTGATATGGCGGCACTGATGGGCACCGATGAGATGGCACTGATGGACATCGATGAGGTAGTACTGACGGGCACAGATGAGGTGGCATTGATTGGCGGCGCTGGTATGCGGCACTGATGGGCACTCATGGGCACTCATGGGCGGCACAGATGGGCACTCATGGGCGGCACTTATGGGTGGCACTGATGGATACTTATGGGTGGCACAGGTGGGCACTGATAGGTGGGCACTGTGCATGGATGGGCACTGTGGGGTGGCACTGATGGACACTGTGGGGTGGCACTGATGGACACTGTGGGTGGCACTGATTTTCCCAGGTTGCCAGTCAGTGCCCATTTGTGGGCACTGATTGGCATCTTTTTTCTTTTTTTTTTAATGCTTTTTGTTTTTTGTTTTTCATATTTTTTTGCCCACCCTGGTGGTCCAGGGTGGGCATCCCTGGTGGTCCAGTGTGGTCATCCGAGGGGGGGCTGCGCTGATAAACAATCAGCGCGAACGCCCCCTGTCAGACGCAAGTGAGGAAGAGCCATCGATGGCTCTTCCTGTTTACATCGTGATCAGCCGTGATTGGACACGGCTGATCACGTGGTAAAGAGTCTCCGTCTCCGTGAGAGACTCTTTACCGAGATCGGAGATGCAGGGTGTCAGACTGACACTGCGCATCACCGATCGCCGCGCTGCGTGCCCCCACAGGCGCGCGAGGCATGAAATCCTGCAGGACGTCCTGTCAGGATTGTGTAACCACTTCCCGGACGTAAATCGACCATAGGCTGGGCGGGAAGTGGTTAATTTGCATAGTTTTTCTCTCACTTCCTGTTTGGCTATGGGGCAGGAAGTGAAGGCAAATCTCCCCAATTGGACACAGATAATACAAAATAAACTGACAGGGCCTATAAGCCTCCCTCACTCTATCCAAAATTAAAGAAAATAAAAAGTGTTGATTATAGTTCTAGTCAGGGGCGGACTGACCATTGAGTCACTCGGGCACTGCCCGAGGGCCCCATGCCACTAGGGGGCCCCATCCGGGTTGCCAGGCTCAGTAAAACCAGGGACAGTATGTAAAAATCTGTGTTTTTTTTAGATCTGTCCCCGATATGTCCGAAAATGACATGCTTTTAATGTGAATATCCCAAGATTTTAGCTGCCCGCCTCTGCACTACCTCCTGGCGTGGTGGCCATCTGTAAGCCAGAGGGGCCCCATACTCTTCTATTGCCCGGGGGCCCCATGAGTTGTCAGTCCGCCCCTGGTTCTAGTTTAAGCACAAATTTCATAGAGTTTTATTGAGAGGCCTAAGAAAATATAACCATGCCAATAGGCCAGGATACAGCGTGGCTAATATGTATGAATGTGTGTGTTAGAGCACCCCACCCAATGTTAACTAAAAAATTATTAATTTGCAAATAAGTATTATCTGCTTATTTTTTGGGGATGTCTGCACCCCTGATAGTGAGAACATTTGTGAGGTGTCTTCACCCTTTCTAATTCAAATTCATTCACTTCCTGTCACATAGCCAAACAGGAAGTGAGGGTAAAACCTTACTAATATCTTTTCTTGGGGACACAGAGATCAATCTAAATAGTTTCCCATTATGTAAATTGCACTCTAGTATTTTGCTGTGTACACCCCAAATTATTAGGGATCTTGGACTTTGGGGTCCATTTACTAAAGGCAAATCCACTTTGCACTACAAGTGCAAAGCAAGGAAGAAAACAAAACAACTTTGCTTCTACAGGATTGGATGTTAAAACCATCAGTGCTTCCTCTCTGATTTTCAGCAACTATGCTTGTACTGCAGAGTGGCTTTGCCTTTACTAAACGCCAAACTAAATAATCATTTGGGGCAGGGATCCTCAAACTACGGCCCTCCAGCTGTTGTAGAACTACACATCCCATGATGCCTTGTAATGCACTGACATTCACAGACATGACTAGGCATGATGGGAATTGTAGTTCCTGAACAACTGGAGGGCCGTAGTTTGAAGACCCATGATTTGGGGTGAACACAGCAGTGCTGGAGTGCAATTTGCTTAATGGGGACACTAGTTAGATTGACCTGTGTCCCCAAGAAAAGACACTGGTAGGGTTTTAACCTCACTTCCTGTTCAGCTGTGTGACAGGAAGTGAAGCCAATTTTAAGAAAAGGGACACAAAGCTCAACACCAAAAAAAAAAACACAAGCAGGGGTTCTAACACTCACTTGGCTTCCCTCAAACACCCACAATTAGAATAGGATTGCCTTGTGCTAGATTTAAGCACAGTGCTGTAAATCAGCACTTCAAGCCTGTCCACCAATAGCAACCCCCCCCCCCCCCCCCAGGCCATGTTTGCAGGTTTTCCTTCATCTTGCACATGTGCTTTAAAAGACAGTCTGGACAGCAATTCTTAAGAGAAATCCACAAAACATGTCCTGTCGGGGGTACTTGAGGGCTGAGGACCACTACAGTTAAAAGAAAATACTTACCAGTTTTTGTCTTTAAAGTCATGGGGAATAAACATGGCAAACATTTCATGATTACACACCAGGAAAGAAGCTTAGACAACAATCACACTTAATTTGTTAGGCCCTAACCTAGTTCAGCTGCAGCTCTCAAAATATGTTGCATGAAAAAGTAACAAAAAACAAACTTCAAAATTTTAAAGTAATTTTTATTGGTCAACAAAACAAGGAAAGAAAAAAAACAAACAAACACACACAAAAATAAATTTCAAAACTCAAAATAAACAGATTTAAAGTCGCAACATCTTCACAATTTTTTCATAAAATAAGGCAGCAGAGACAAATACATCAAAGTGAACATCATTTAAAAATAAACAAAAACCATTGGCAAAATAAAAACCCATGCAACAAACCACATTTGTGTTCCACAACAGCATTTCTGCCTACCCCTATGAGGGCAGCTGAGGACTGATCGATGCACGGTTTTTATAACATGTGCTAGTAATGAAGCAATTGAAATCACATGAACAAATTGCAGTCTCTAGTGTGGGTGAGCTTACACCTGGTTAATTAACCCAACCCACGCTCTATGACCATCCAAGAGATTTTCACCTTTTAAAAAGAAAGGATTTTTTCTAAGTGTTTGAGCAGACTCAATTCATCACACATGTAGGAACCAAGCTGCAATGGCATGAGAGTTTTTTTTTTTTTCCCCTGATCTCATGCTTTCCAGCCTGGCCTGGTCATTGACCAGCAATATGGTCCAGGGCTCAAGTGGTTAAAAATTAACAAAACACAAAAGTTAGCCCAATTTTTGGGGATAATGTGAAAGATGATGTTAGACCGAGTAAATAGATACCTTACATGTCACGCTTTACTATTGGAAACACTCCTGCAATGGGGCCAAAATTAATTACGTGAATATCCCCATAGGCGACCTTTTTCTTTTTTTTCCAGGTTACCAGTTTATAGTTACAAAGAAGGTCTAGTGGTAAAAGTATTGCTCTCGCTCTAACGCACGCGTCAATACCTCACATGTGTGGTTTGAGCGATGTTTATATATGTGGGCGGGACTTGCGTAAGTCCCGCCCACATATGTAAAAAATGTTTTTGCTATAATAAATATCCCCAAAAATATATATTCTAAAAAATAAAAAAAACCTCAGTTTAGGCCGATACGTATTCTACATCTTTTTGGTTCCAAAAAATCGCAAATAGTGTTTAGTGTTTGGTTTTGGCAAAAGTTATAGCGTCTACAAAATATATTTTTTTTTTGTTTTAACTAGTTATTGCGGCGATCAGCGATTTTTATCGGTACTGCGACATTATGGCGGACACATCGAACACTTTTTTGGAACCATTGGCATTTTTCTAGCGATCAGTGCTGTAAAAATGCATTGCTTACTCTAAAAATGCCACTGGCAGGGAAGGGGTTAACACTAGGTGCGAGGGAGGGGTTAAATATGTTCCCTGGGTGTGTTCTAACTGTAGGGGGGGGGGGTGGGACTGACATGTGTAAATGACAGATCGCTGTTCATGAAGGGGAACTCCAGACCCCCAAAAAAAAATAAGGTGGGTTCCCTCCAGGTGCATACCAGGCTCTTAGGCTTGGTCTGGAACATAAGGGGTTAAACCCGTGCAAAAAAAATAGCGTGGGGTCCCCCCCAAGATCCAAACCAAGCCCTTATCCCAGGCACGCAGTCTGGTCAGACAGGAATGGGGGTGGGGACGAGCGAGCGCCCCCCTCCATCCTGAGCCATACCAGACCACATGCCCTCAACATGGGGGAGTGTGTGCTGTGGGGGAGGGGAGCACTGCCCCCCCACCCCAAAGCACTCTTGTCCCCATGTCGATAGGGACAAGAGCCTCTTCCCGACAACCCTGGCCGTTGGTTGTCGGGGTATGCGGGCGGAGGGCTTATCAGAATCTGAGAGACCCCTTTAATAAAGGGGTCCCCAGATTCCGGCCCCCCACCCTATGTGAATGAGTATGGGGTACATTGTACCCCTACCCATTCACCTGGGGAAAAAAATGGAAAAAAATAATACACCACACACATTTAAAAATTAATTTATTAGTCAGCCGGGGGTCTTCTGCCGGGGCCCTCCACCACCACCACCCCATTAGGCCCCGGGCTTCGCCATCTTCTGCCGGAACCCCCTTCACCAGTGAGGCTCCTGCCTTTGGGGGAGGGTCCCGGGCTACTACGACGGTTTCTGCGGGGGGGGTGCACTGGCACCCCACCCCCGTCTTCAGCGACGTAATTCACCGGGACCCCCTTCACCAGTGAGGCTCCTGCCTTTGGGGGAGGGTCCCGGGCTTCTACGACGGTTTCTGCGGGGGGGTGCACTGGCACCCCACCCCCGTCTTCAGCGACGTAATTCACCGGGACCCCCTTCACCAGTGAGGCTCCTGCCTTTGGGGGAGGGTCCCGGGCTTCCACGACGGTTTCTGCGGGGGGGGGGGGGACACCCGCGGGCTTCTGCGATGCCTTCCGCTTCTGCCTGTCTCCTCCGCGGAGCACAGGGCTTGTCTCCGCTGTCTTCTCCCTTCTCTTCCATTCGATGTTGACACGACGAGGTCCGGCGCTGGAATGCAGTCTGAGCAGTGGGCATGGACTTATATAGGGCAATGCCACCATGTGACCTCAACCCATGTGACATCACATTCCCATCATGCCCAGGGAATGTGATGTCACATAGGTTGAGGTCACATGGTGGCATTACCCTATATAAGTCCATGCCCGCCGCTGACACGGCATGTCAGCGCGGAACCTCGTCGTGTCAACATCCAATGGAAGAGAAGGAAGAAGACAGCGGAGACAAGCCCTGGGCTCCCGGAGGAGACAGGCAGAAGAAGGAAGAGAGAAGAAAGAAGACGGAAGAAAGCCCTGGCTCCGCGGGGGAGCCAGGCAGAAGAGGGAGCAGAGAAGACAGAAGAGAAAAGACCGGGGAGTTGGCGCACCCCCGGCAGAAGACCAGGAAGACCGGAACCCTGGCGGAAGGCACCGGAAAGACCGGGGGATAGGCGCCATCCCCCGGCAGAAGACCCCGAAGTCCGGATGCCCCTCCCTAATGAAAAAGAGCTTAAATGGGGTGGGGGCATCCGGCGGAAGGCTCCGGAGAGGACCGAGGGATGGCGCCCTCCCCCGGCAGAAATCACCGAAGCCCAGGGTCCCGGCAGAAGATCGGGAGAGAAGAAACCCCCCCTTGTAAGAGAGCTAAAGAAGAAAGGGGGGGCTCCGGAGCAGATTAATAAAATATTTTATTCTGTGTGGTGTTTTATTTTACTTTACATTTCCCCCATGTGAATGGGTAGAGGTACGATGTACCCCATACTCATTCACATAGGGTGGGGGGCCGGCATCTGGGGGCCCCCTTATTAAAGGGAGCTCGCAGATTTCGATTAGCCCCGCCCGCATACCCCGACAACCAATGGCAAGGGTTGTCGGGAAGAGGCTCTTATCCCTATCGACATGGGGCAAGAGTGCTGTGGGGTGGGGGGGCAGTGCCCCCCTCCCCCACAGCACACACTCCCCCATGTTGAGGGCATGCGGTCGGGTACGGCTCAGGAGGGGGGGGGCGCTCGCTCGTCCCCACCCCCATTCCTGTCCGGGCCAGACTGCATGCTTGGGATGAGGGCTTGGTTTGGATCTGGGGGGGACCCCCGCGCCGAATCGGCGCGGGTTTAACCCCTCACGTTCCGGACCAAGCCTAAGAGCCTAATGTAGCCCTGGAGGGGGACCCGCGCCGATTTCAAGTTTGAAATTTGGCGCGGAGTTCCCCTTCAGGGCTGAAAACAGCTCGGAGATTCCCGTGCACCGCGTCACGCAGCGCAATCACGGGTACGCGCTTGGTATTTACCAAGATTTTCACGGCGTACTGACAAGGCGCACGGGAATCCCTGACTTTTCTCTCTGCGCATGCCCAGTATGCAAATGAACCTCCCGAGGTTCAGGCGCACTGTGCAAGCGTACGGGGATCTGTTTTCAAAAAACACTTTCCCTTTCAATTTGGCCCGCCAAACACTTCAAAACACATGTCACTTCACTTCCCCTGCATCCCCCCACCTCCCCCCCTAATAAACTCCCACCCAAACCCCCGCAATTTACAGTTCAATGTGCCGTGCGCCAGGTCTGTACTGGTGCACAATGCACCCTCTCCTGGGCGCACGGAGCACATTAGTAACTAGGGAAATACACTGCACTAGCAGCGTATTTCTTTAGTAAATGGCCAAACGGCTGCTACTCCTGCTTTTACTCCATGAGTCATGGAGTAAAGGCTTGGTAAATCAGCCCCATAGTTATATTGGTACTATGCTAAGCACTTGAGGCCTGCACTTCAAAACATATAGCTTATTCCTCAGGAGTCATGCCAACAGTTAGATCTGCACTTTATAGCACACAGCTCACCCTTAACTTCTATCCCGCAACTAAGATCTCTACTACACAAACATTACTCCTTTATGCCACTAGAGAGATGTGCATGTCGGCATTAATAGATGACAGCCAAATATAGAGTATATGTTACCAAACATATTTCATCTCCAGGTCACGTGTAATACTCTAGCATCCATGCTATGAGTAAGATCTCTACTTTATCACACATGGCTCATTTCCTGCAGTAATGCTACCAGTATAAGACCTGAAGTCCAGCTCGCTTAACAGTAACAAGCAAGATCCGACCTGTAGCACCCACTAGTCACTTCCAGGATGAATACCACACCCCCCAATTCCCCAGTACCCATACCAGTAGTGAGATCTGACACTGCATACTCTAATTGTGATAGGGAACCACATTTGCTACAACAAATCCTACACCATCACTTATTTCTCCCTCTCTAAATGACCATGCATTGGACAGACAAGACACTTGTGTTTGATTTGCTGGTTTTGTTCCCTATCTTCTTGCCAATATGTTCCCTGCAGCCAGGATGTTATCCATACCTCTATCAGGTGCAGTGCCAAATACTTTTTGTTTTTTTTTACCACAGTGCTTCATGCCTCTTTTACATGCAGGGCCTCCTATTTTGTTATTACATGCAATGCTTCATGCCTTTGTTATACAAAGGTAATTTAAAATATTTATTGTAGGACTACAGTTCAAGTTTATGGGGAGTTAATCCACAGGAGCTTTCTGCACTGAGACTGTCAACATGCCTTTGCCACAGGTAGGTAAATAAGCACCAGGGTAGGGAGCAGTTACTTAAAATTAACTTTGGTGTCTGGGGAGGGGGGGCTTTTTTTCCGCAAAAAGTGTACATG
>NC_053492.1:208095289-208224860 GCF_905171775.1 Rana temporaria | reverse complement strand
CCCCCCTCCCCCCCCCCTCCCCCCCCCCCCCCTCCCCCCCCCCCCCTCCCCCCCCCCCCCCTGTTCTTCCCACCCCCCCCCCCCCCCCCCTGTTCTCTCCACACCCCCCCCCCCTGTTCTCTCCACACCCCCCCCCTGTTCTCTCCACACCCCCCCCCTGTTCTCTCCACACCCCCCCCCCGTTCTCTCCCCCCCCCCCCCCTGTTCTCTCCACACCCCCCCCCTGTTCTCTCCACACCCCCCCCCCTGTTCTCTCCACACCCCCCCCCCCTGTTCTCTCCACACCCCCCCCTGTTCTCTCCACCCCCCCCCCCTGTTCTCTCCACCCCCCCCCCTGTTCTCTCCACACCCCCCCCCTGTTCTCTCCACACACCCCCCTGTTCTCTCCACACCCCCCCCTGTTCTCTCCACACACCCCCCCTGTTCTCTCCACACACCCCCCCTGTTCTCTCCACACCCCCCCTGTTCTCTCCACACACCCCCCTGTGCTCTCCACACCTCCCTCCTGTGCTCTCCACACCTCCCTTCTGTGCTCTCCACACCTCCCCCCTGTGCTCTCCACATCTCCCCCCTGTGCTCTCCACATCTCCCCCCTGTGCTCTCCACATCCCCCCACTCTCTACATCCCCCGTGCTCTCCACATCCCCCCATGCTCTCGCCGCCCCCTGTAATCTCCGCCACCTCCCTGTGCTCTCCACCTCCCCCATGCTCTTGCTGCCCCCCTGTGCTCTCCTCTTCCTCCCCGTGTTCCCTGCCTCACTTGTGCTCTCACCCCACCCCATGTTCTCAAGGTTATTCCCTGTGCTCTCCACCCCCCTATGCTCTTTCCTGGTCCCCCCTCGCCTACCCTCCCCCCCACACACACACACACACACACACACACCTCTTCCGGGATTCCGTCAGGGGCTGCTCAATCCAAAATGCCCGGGCATATTTTTTATCCCAGTCCGGGCCTGAACATAACGTTGCTCTCCAGGTCTTGTTATACATATATACATACACACACACACACACACACACACACACACACACACACACACATATATACATACACAAAAGGAAGTACACCCGTCACATTTTTTGTAAATAGGTTATATCTTTTCATGTGACAACACTGAAATGGCACTTTTCTACAATGTAAAGTAGTGAGTGTACAGCTTGCATATCAGTGTAAATTTGCTGCCCCCTCAAAATAACTCAACACACAGCCATTAATGTCTAATGTTATTAATGTCTAAGCCGCTGGCAACAAAAGTGAGTACACCCCTAAGTGAAAATGTTCAAATTGGGCCATATTAGCAATTTCCCTCCCCAGTGTCATGTGACACATTAGTGCAACAAGGTCTCAGGTGTGAATGGGGAGCAGGTGTGTTACATTTGGTGTTATTGCTCTCTCCTACTGGTCACTGGAAGTTCAACATGGCCTCTCATGGCAAAGAACACTGAGGATCTGAAAAAAAATAATGGTTTCTTTACATAAAGATGGCCTAGGCTATAAAAAGATTGCCAATACCCTGAAACCGAGCTGAAGCAAGGTGGCCAAGACCATACAGCAGTTTAACAGGACAGGTTTCACTCTGAACAGACCTCGCCATGGTCAGCCAAAGCTCATGCTCAGCGTCATATCCAGACGTTGTCTTTGGGAAATAGACGTATGAGTGCTGCCTGCATTGCTGTAGAGGTTGAAGGTGGGGAGGGGGGGTGAGCTCATCGGTGCTCAGACCATACACCGCATCAAATTGGTCTGCATGGCGTTTGTTTTTCTTTGTTTCTGGTTTTTTAAAAAATTAAATTTTTTGTATGAAGTTTATAAATAAAATTGTTTACCTTTATGTAATTGGTGCCTAAAAAGTCCATCTTTTTCTCTTTCAATATCTAACGTTTAGGATGCGGTACCGTGTTACCTTAGGCATCCACAGTTCCATTCTGTGTTAGTGCTTTGATTACTTAAATTCATGGTCTGCATGGCTGTCGTCCCAAATGGAAGCCTCTTCTAAAGATTATGCACAAGAAAACCTGCAAACAGTTTGTTGAGGACAAGCAAACTAAGAACATGGAATACTGGAACCATGTCCTGTGGTCTGATGAGACCAAGATAAACTTATTTGGTTCAGATGGTGTCAAGCGTGTGTAGCGGCAAACAGGTGAGGAGTAAAAAGAAAAGTGTCTTGCCTACAGTCCAGCATGGTGGTGGAAGTGTCATGGTCTGGGTCTCCATGAGTGCTGATGGCACTGGGGAGCTACAGTTCATTGAGGGAACCATGAATGGTAACATGTACTGTGACATACTGAATCAGAGCATGATCCCTACAGCCCTTTGGAGGCTGGGCTGTAGGACAGTATTCCAACATAACGACCCCAAACACACCTCCAAGATGACCACTGTCTTGCTAAAGAAGCTGAAGGTAAAGGTGATGGACCTAAACCCTATTGAGCATCTGTGGGGCATCCTCAAACAGAACATTCACCAGCTCCATGATGTTGTCATGGAAGAGGACTCCAGTGGCAACCTGTGAAGTTCTGGTGAACTCCATGCCCAAGAGGGTTAAGGCAGTGCTGGGAAATAATGGTAGCCACATAAAATATTTACACTGGGCCCAATTTGGACATTTACACCTAGGGGTGTACTCACTTTTGTTGCCAGCGGTTTAGACATTAATAACTGTGTGTTGAGTTATTTTGAGGGGGACAGCAAATGTACACTGTTATACAAGCTGTACACTCACTACTTGTGGCAAAGAGTAATTTCTTGAGTGTTGTCACATGAAAAGAAAGATATAATAAAATATTTATAAAAATGTGAGGGTGTACTCACTTTTGTGATATACTGTATAAGGTGCACACCCATATACACGCATATATGACTACAAGTCCCTATATTGTTCTTTTACCGATTTATCTAGTTTACAAATATTTAGACATCTTCTTGATCACTTACTGTACATTATAAACATCTGAAACTAACAAAGAAACCTTACATGATCTGCCCTTTCAGGTACTTATTTGCCCATCTCAACTATTTTATAATCTTTAAAAAAAAAAAAAAAATGTTTTGCCATGTATTGGACAGATGTTCTGTGATGATATCATTATGCTATCTAAGCAATATTTTCACCATAAATCACCTTAAATGTAATAACTGCTACATGAACTCAGTTCACAGCATATATACATCAAGCAATAGTAAATGAAGTGCCATACATGAAAAGCAAAGCAATTTGTCCTGTGAAAGTGATAAAGGTGTACCTGAGTAGTCCCCATTATGTCTGAGCCTGATGCACGATGCAGACATTCGCAGGCAGCAGTGGAGGGAGAACTTGTGCGCACAATCCAGCTTCAAGATGCCGATATAGCCTAGGATGGGAATGAATACAAATGAAGTAATAAAATGTATATAACAGAAAAGAATGTAAATACGTGCAAAATTAAGGGGGGGGGGGGGGGGGCAATGTGATGGTCAGCATAACAAAATGTATAGCCTGGAACATGATCTTTCAAAATATTACAAAGTTAACACTTCTGGAGAGTTAGATATGTCCAGCCACTTATAAACTTCAAGTGCTTCATACTATACTAAACTATAATTGTACACTTCCATCCAGCCACATAATATTCTAAATTCCCATCCAGCATCACTTTAGTAAAGTGAAAATCAGGCTTTTTTGTGTCCAATTTTATCGCTATTCATTGGCACCTGTAGGACTAGCCCCAAGACTCTGCCCTGTACTTACTACTTCATAAAGATTCACTGCCCTGTCTGTAAAGAAAGCAGGTGCCATTCTGTAAAACTGACAGACTCTGGTATTTGGAAACAGGGAAACAGCAAGAAGAATCTGTCTAACCATTTTTGGGTACAGGGTAAGGGACTTTACCAGAACTTAAAAAAAATAAAAAAAAAATAGGAGAGAGCAAATATGGGGGATGCACAGGGCCGTCTTTTAGCATGGGCACGCTGAGAAGTTGCCCTGGGGCCCCCACTTGCCTGGGGGGGCCAAGAGAAGGGGCGCCAAACCTGTGACATGCTGCTCACTCGACTGCACAGGTTACTAGAATCGCCGGCCACCCGGCGGATAGCAACCAGTGAGGTCAGAGGCTGCGGCCGCCCCAGCATTTAGAGCATGCCGCGGCCACCCCAGGATTCAAAGCGCGCCACCCCCGCGGCTGGAAAACTAGCTCCACCCACCTCTGCCATCTTCAGACTCAGCGTGAATCAGGGGGAGGGGAGTGAGTGGACAGCGGAGCACTTCTGAGAAGAGCTGCCTGACTGAGCTGAGCCCAACTTGCTGCGAATGTGAATGATTGCACTGCACCTGACCTGACCTGACCTGACCTTCAGTCTCACCCTGTAAGTAATTTGCTGTGCCATTGAAACACAGCCACTGTGCCATTCAAAACACAGCCACTGTGTGCGATTGTGCATAATGCTCTTAAAGGGTCACTAAAGGAAAAACATTTTTTGCTGAAATGACTGTTTATTGGGTATAGAGACATACAAGTCAACTGATTCCTTTTAAAAATGATTAAAAATTTTATTTAATCTATCATATAATGTGCCTCTAGTTTAACGTTCGGTTTTAAAGGTACATACATGAAGTTCCGGGTGAGAGGTGAGTCGGAAAGACTCACAGAACAAAAACAAATCCAGGGCAGTGTTTTGTTTTTAAAATGAATCTGATTGGTTCTGAGGAGTTTTAGACATACAGTAATGACCGCTTAGACCACCGTGAGAAAGCTCTCAGTATGATGGTTATAAGGAAACAGGCAACCAGGAAGTGTGGAGATCACAGCAGAATTACAGCAACTTCAAAGCAAAGACGAACAATGAGGACATGAAACCAGTACTGCAGTAAGGTAAAGTAAAGCTATTTAGCTAAAAAAAAAATTCCTTTAGTGACCCTTTAAGATGGCATTGGGGATGCAGAGGAGAAAGAAGGAGAAAATACAAGAGTTGCTCACTATGGCACTCGGAAAGCCTTTACCAGAAATGGGTTGCTCTGGGTCCTTAAGAGATCCTGTCATCAACTTAAAAACAATGCAAGCAAAGCAGAGACAAATCAAGTAATGTAAATGCTTAAGAGGAGGTCCAGCCCCCCACCAAAAAATTAAAAGTCAGCCGCTACAAATACTGTAGCAGCTGACTTAACCACTTGATGCCCACCATAAAGCCAAATTACGTCAGCCAAGTGGTTGTAATTAGGGGTGCAACGGATCAAAAAAACTCACGATTCGGATCGTTCCTCGGATCAGGAGTCACGGATCGGATCATTTTTCGGATCGGCAAATAAAAAAATCCTCCCCCACTATAATATACACATCTCCCCCCCACCAACTATAGTACCCCCTCCTCTCAGTACAAGAGACCCCCCCTCCTCTCAGTACAAGAGACCCCCCCATCTCAGAACAAGAGACCCCCCCCATCCTCAGTACAAGAGCCCCCCCATCCTAGTACAAGAGACCCCCCCCTCCTCTAGGGGCAAGAGACCCCCCCTCCTCGGGCAGGACAGACACTCCCAGCGTGTGCTTCTTCCCCACGTCGTTGAGGGCTCCTCCTCTGTGGGTGTAAACAGAGGAGGGCCGCCGCCGGGTGTACCAAGATGGCCGCGGCTGCGGAGCTAGGCCGAAGCCGCGGATTTTCCTAGCGTTATGGCCGCGGCTCCGGAGGTAGGCCGAAGCCACGGCCATAACGTTAGGAAAGACCGCGGCTTCGGCCTAGCTCCGGAGCCACGGACATAACATTAGGAAAGGCCGCGTCTTTGGCCTAGCTCCTGGAAGCCGCGGCATTCCTCAGATCACAGTGTGTTCTGATCCGAAGGGGGTGACCCGTTCGGATCACGAATCAACTGTGATCCGTGGCACCCCTAGTTGTAATATCCTGATAGGACATCATATGACGTGACCAGGACAACAAGCCACATCGCGAAGATCGTTGTTGCGGCGTGTCACTCTGACACACCGCAACTCCAATCTAGTTAAAGGGTCTGACAGAGACTCTATACCACGTGATCAGCAGTGTCCAATCACAGCTGACCACAATGTAAACAGGAAGAGCCGTTAAATCGGTTTTCCTCACTTGCGCGAGTAGAGGAGAGCCGATTGGCTGCTCTCCTGACGGGGAGTTTGTGTTGATTGTATATCAGAAACCCCCCCCCCCCCCCCCCCCCGCGGATGCCCACCCAGGATCACCAGAGATGCCACCAGGACCACCAAGGATGGCCATCACCCCCAGGTAGGGCATCCCTGGAGGCCATGGGTGGCAATGTGTGCCCACCAGCAATACATGCCATGCCTCCTAATCAGTGATGCCCATCAGTGTCCACCCAGTTTCGCCTATCAGTGCCACCTATAAGTGCCCAGTGCTGCATATCAGTGCCTAGTGCCGCCTATCAGTGCCCATCAGTGTCACATATCACACACACCTATCACATATATCACACGCCACCTTGTTCGCTCAGAAACTTATTTACTAAATTGTATAACAAACGAAAAAAAAAAATTAAAAAACATTTTTTGGTCTTTATTTATTTGTTTAACAAAAAAAAAAACACGCATAGGTGATAAAATACATCCAAAATAATGCTATATTTTTGGGAACAAAATGATAAAAATTCTGTTTGGGTACAGTGTAGCATGACCACACAATTGTCATTTAAACAGCGACAACGCCGATAGCTGAAAATTGGCTTGGGCAGGAAGGGGGAAGTGCCCTGTATTGAAGTGGTTAATCTTAGGACACTTACCTGTCCAGGGCACCCCAGATGATTTTCCAATCAGCTCTCAGGTGCGGCTGCCACCATTCATGGTAAGGGAAACTGGTAGTGAAGCCTTTCGGCTTCAGGGTCGGTTCCTTACTGCGCAAAGCGTGCCTCGCTTTATAACTGGCCCGGCGTTGTAGGAAGGAGGAGGGAGGCTGAACTTCTAGGGGACTTTGCCGCAGCCAGGTCTCCCAGAAGTGGTGACAGTTACCATTCACCACTTCCCGAAAGGTGGCAAAATGTGGCATTGGAAGGGGGAGGAAGTAAACAAGCGCAGCTTCGACTTTTGAGTGGAACTCAGGTTTACTAGAAGCGTTCTATGTTTTTCAGGTCCAGCATGGCTGATGCATTTCAAGGAGAGTTCCCTTTTCATTAACCACTTGCCGTCGCCGCACCGTCATAATACGTCCACAAGGTGGCTCTCCTAGGCGAGATCACGTATTATGACGTCCTACCCTTTAGCCGCCACTAGGGGCGCACGCGCGCCGCCGGAGGCGCGCGCACGCGCCCCCCCCGACTCCCGTGCGTGTGCCCGGCGGGCGCGATCGCCGCCGGGCACACGCGATCGCTCGGTACAGAGCGGGGACCGGGAGCTGTGTGTGTAAACACACAGCTCTCGTTCCTGTCAGCAGGGGAAATGCTTTTCTTCGGTTCATACACTGTATGAACCGAGGATCAGTGTTTCCCCTAGTGAGGCCACCCCCCCCCCACAGTAAGAACACACCCAGGCATACTTAACCCCTTCCCCGCCCCCTAGTGTTAACCCCTTCACTGCCAGTGGCATTTTTATAGTAATCTAATGCATTTTTATAGCACTGATCGCTATAAAAATGCCAATGGTCCCAAAAATGTGTCAAAAATGTCCGAAGTGTCCGCCATAATGTCGCAATACCAAAAAAAAAAAATCGCTGATCGCCGCCATTACTAGTAAAAAAAATAATAAAAATGCCATAAAAATACCCCCTATTTTGTAAACGCTATAACTTTTGCGCAAACCAATCAATAAACGCTTATTGCGATTTTTTTTTACGAAAAATATGTAGAAGAATACGTATCGGCCTAAACTGAGGAAAAAAAATGTTTTTTTATATATTTTTGGGGGATATTTATTACAGCAAAAAGTAAAAAATATTCATTTTTTTCAAAATTGTCGTTCTATTTTTGTTTATAGCGCAAAAAATAAAAACCGCAGAGGTGATCAAATACCACCAAAAGAAAGCTCTATTTGTGGGAAAAAAAGGACGCCAATTTTGTTTGGGAGCCACGTCGCACGACCGCGCAATTGTCTGTTAAAGCGACGCAGTCCCGAATCGCAAAAAGTACTCTGGTCTTTGGGCAGCAATATGGTCCGGGGGGTAAGTGGTTAGAGGGCTCTGATGAAAAGCGGACACCCCTTGAAATGCATCAGCCATATCGGACCAAAGTGGTTTCTTTCCATGCAAGAAAGTATGTGCTGTGTATCTATTTGAGAACTATTGATGAGCTTAAATACCACTTGTGTTTGTGGGTTTAACATTTTTTTCATTTGACTATGATTTTAAATGATTTACAAAGCTAATACACTTGGCTTGTGCACCCTTTTTGCGGTTTTCTAATCTATATGTATTGGGGCATCTCCAGTCCAAAGAGGGCAACAGAAGGCATGGTAGCCCAAAGTATCTCTAGATTGGACCAGAGATGGTCCGTTAGTATCTGAACACAGCAATAGAGCTCAGAAGAATGTTCTTTTTCAATGTCAGATCACATTAAAGTTAGCAAGCATGTGACGCGAGGTTCTCTTTAATATGGTGGCAGTCTGGGGAAGAAAAGTCTTCTGCAGCTTGCTCCAATACTGCCTAAATATTGCGTTTTTGAACCCTGGAGGAAGATGTCTGAATTAAGACCATAACGGTTGCAGAGAATTTTGCTTTAATCAAAAAGGCAGCTTTCTCTATACCTGAAAGAGCTGGATTCAGATAGTGAGACCTGTGTTAGAGCTTATTTATACTTCATAGGGCATATAGAACACCACTACAGATGTATAGATGGGAAGGAAGAGACTCCCCCCCCCCCCAATGCCCAAAGTGTAAAGTGCATCAGGGGGATTTTATACACTTAATATGGAGATGCCCAAAATTACATCGGTATTGGGGAGAAGTCTCCCAGTGTATACAGGCATACCCCACTTTTAAGTACACAATGGGACCAGAGCATGTATGTAAAACGAAAATGTACTTAAAGTGAAACAATACCTTTTTTCACTTCTAGGGTGTAGTTGAGGTCTCAGGGGCTGTAGTGGGGGTGTCAGGGGCACACTGGAACAGGACAGGCTATGCTCTCGGAGCTTCTGCTCCTTCTACTGCGGCTGCAAAATGTCTGTACAGTACTTGTAAGGCACTTTACATAGACTAGCGGGTATGTCCTTACTCGCGAGTGTATGTAAAGTGAGTGTACTTAAAGTTGGGTATACCTGTAATTAGACTGGCTCAGGTACGAGTCCCTTTAGACCCCCTGGTGTACCTACTGGGGGCTATAGATGTCGAGCGGTTTCCATCTGGAATGTAGCCTAGGGGACTATACCAGTGGTCCCCACACTGCCTGTATCTTTTTTGGCTACTGTTCTTAGCTCTGCTGTTGCCTAAACAACAAAATTTACTTTTCAGAAACCGTACAAAGTGTACAGAAATGCATTTCCGACATGTTACATCATTATAATTTTCAACCAGTTTAATACCTTTTATTATAAAAAGCAATCCTTGTGGTCTAGTCCTGTGAGTGTGTCTAGCAAGAGAGGAACATAATGTGCTGCGACACTGGTGGCCATCAATGCAGAGCTGTACATTGGTGCAGTGGCCAATAAGCTGTCATTTCTATTATTACCCTGTATGCAGCATATTACAAAATATTGCTTTTAAATATACATGCAAGTCGCCATTTAACCACCAGTTCAGAAGATCTTAAGCACTGGAATCATTCTTCATTTTAGAAAATGTGCATCTGAACATTTAGAAGCAATTAATTAGGAAGTGTGCATTAATGCCAAATGTGGCAAAAGATACAAGATTACAGTCTCAATAAGTTATGAGTCAGATACATTAGAAGCAATTAAGTAATAGTGCACAGTCAAAATGTGGAGGTTGCCTTTAGAAAATGAATAAGACACAACTGTTTTATGTGTTGCTTCGTAAAGCCAGAATCATTTGCCTTTTTTGTGTATTTCAAAATCCACGTCAGAAGTTGGGGATGTCTTTTCTTACAAACCAACAGCAGAACGCTACCAACATAAAGCAGATGAGGATTTCTTCATCTTGAATATAGTATTTTTAGTATAGTATATAGTATTTTTCAGCTTTTAGACATGGTTGTGATCAATATATATATATATATATATATATATATATATATATATATATATATATATATATATATATTTTTTTTATATATATATAAAAATATAAATCTCCTGCTTAGTAGTACCTGGTGCTTTAGCTTTACTCTTAACACATAGATATATTTTTTAATTAAAATTGTACGCGATTGCTTGCTGCCTCATATTTAATCAATAGTGTTTTAATTACCTACTTGAATTTTATTTTTGGTTATTGATATACTATTTGGAGAGAAAGAAAATAAAGCCTTAACGTTTTGTCTGATCTCTGCATATGTAACCTGTCTACAACATGTTGTTCCAAATTAATCATGGCTACATTTAACCACTACAAATAATACTGGATAATTGACAGAATTTCTCCCATAAACACTTAGCAGGGAGACACTTTGGCTGAGGTATTGCTGCTGCAGACAGGCAGAATTTGAGATTATGTATTTTTGCTTATGATTTCATACTGACGAATGTTCTCCTTTAACTAAGAATATTTTGCTGAGTAATGTACATCTCTTTCAGTAACTCCTAGCGGATCATTGAGCTGGAGGCTACTAAAGTTTTAGAACACAATATCACATCTTTGTACCTACTTTCAAAGATCTATTCAGCAAAAATGTGCACATTTGAACAGTAAAACACCTTAAAAAAAATAAAAAAATAAAAATAAATGCATGTGTGGAAAAATACCAGTGTCTTGTAATAGGAATAAATTGCATTTAGAAATTTAATGCAATTCGATTTAATAAAGTTAATGCTGGACACTGGTCCCTGGGTACTGCAGGTGGACATCAGCCTAAGCAGATGCCAGTAGCGCTTATGTCGCGTACACACGACCATTTTTCGGGTTGCAAAAAAGACGTTTTAATGGTCTAGAAAAAACGTTTTTTTTCAACCCGATCATTAAAACGGCCTTGCCTACACACGACCGTGAAAAGAAAATGCTCTAGCAAAGCGCGGTGACGTACAACAGCACTATAAAGGGGAAGATCTATTCGGATGGCGCCATCCTTGGGGCAGCTTTTGCTGATTTCGTGTTAGTAAAAGACGATTCACGCTTTTCAGTCTGTTACAGCGTGATGAATGTGCTTACTCCATTACGAACGCTAGTTTCACCAGAACGAGCGCTCCAGTCTCATAACTTGCTTCTGAGCATGCGTGGTTTCTTCACGTCGTTAAAGCCCACACACGACCATTTCATACGACGTGAAAAATTAGAGCATGTTCTAAATTTTTAATGCCCATTTTTTACATTGTGAAAAATGCTCTGGAGCCCACACACGATCGTTTTTTAATGACATTAAAAAAAAAAAAAAAAAAAAAAAAAAAAATTTTACAACCCGAAAAACGGTCGTCTGTATACGGCATTAGTGCCTGGGGGAATGCAGGTGATCATCAGTATGGTGTATGGATGGAGTACTGATTTTTCATTCAGTCTTGCTACTAGTTTGGAAGTGGTGGTACATGCCCATAAATCTGCAGGTACAGTCAGGTCCATATATATGTGGGCACAATTTTCTTACGTTGGGCTCTGTATGCCATCAGAATAAATCTAAAACAAAACAATCCAAATAATTTATGTTCAACCCCTTAAATTAAAGCCAAAAAGTCTGCACTTGAAATCAAAATTTTAGGAACTGCAACTATTTTTATACACAGTCCCCCCATTTTCAGGGGCTCAAATTGTGATTGGACAAATGAATATAATCATAAATAAAATGTAATTTTTTCATATTTTGATGAGAATCCTTTACTGGCAATGACTGCCTGAAGTCTAGAACCCATGGACATTACCAAAGACTGGGTTTCCTCCTTACTGATGCTTTGCCAGGCTCTAACTGCAGCTGTCTTCATTTCTTTGTTTGTGGGTCTTTCTGCCTTTAGTTTTGCCTTCAGCAAGTGGAATGCACGGTCAATTGGGTTGAGATCAGGTGATTGACTCGGTCATTGCAGAATATTCCACTTATTTTTGTTCAAAAGCTCCTGGGTTGCTTTTGCAGTGTGTATTGGATTACTGTCCATCCGTACTGTAAAGTGCCGTCCAATCAACCTTGTTGCATTTGGCTGAATCTGGACTGACAGTATATCTCTAAACACTGTAGAATTCATCCGGCTGCTTCTGTCTGTCACATCATCAATAAAACACCACTGAGCCAGTGCCACTGGAAGCCATGCATGCCCAGGCCATCACACTGCCTTCACCATGTTTTTCAGATGACGTTGTGTGCTTTAGATCATGAGCTTTTCCAAACCTTCACACTTTTTCTTCCCATCATTCTGGTACAGATTATTATTAGTTTCATCTGTCCAAAGAATGCTTTTTCATAACTGAGCTGGCTTTTTTTTTATGTTTTTAGGCAAAGTCTAGTTGGCTTTCCCATTCTTCAGGCTTATGAATGGTTTTCACCTTGTGGAGAACACCGTTTTTTGCTCCCCTGAAGTCTTTTCTTTATGGTAGACTTTGACAATGATACGCCCACCTCCTAAAGAGTGCCCTTCACTTGTCTGGATGTTGTGAATGGGTTTTTCTTTACCAGAGAAAAGATCCTGTGATTATCCACCACTGTTGTCTTCCATGTACGTCCAGGACTTTTGTTGTTGCTGAGCTGACCAGTACATTCTTCTTTCCTCAGAATGTCCCAGAATGTACCAAACGGTTGTTGCCATCTCTGATGGATTTGTTTCATTTTTGAAGCCTTACAGTGGCCTCTTTCACTTGCATGGACAGCTCTTTTTAAACGCATGATGTAGGTTCATAGCAATAGATTCCAAATGCAAATACCACACTAAAGGGTCATACTGTACATATGACTCGATTTTCTGACGTGAATTGTGTGATGGTTGGCTGTTGTTCGAAATTTTGACCGTTTGTATGCTCCATCGGACAATAGTTGGATTTTCTGACAAAAAATGCTAGATAGCATGCTTTAAAATCTTCCGACAACAAATGTGTGCTGTTGGATTATCCAATCGTGTGTACAGAAGTCCTTTGTAAAAAAATCCAAAGTACAAACACGCATGTTCGGAAGCAAAGCTAACCATAAACACAACATTAGCAGAAGTTGCCCAAAGGGTAGCACTAAAGAGCTGAAAAAACACGGAGTTTCGTGTTTGTTGGTCGACAATTCTTTGCCATTTGTATGTGTAGCACTACCCCCGAAGGAGCTGCTGGTTTGTTTTGGATGGAATGTTACCTCTATTCCGTCACCATCTAGGGTACACAATGAGAGCTGAGAACTGCAATGTCCACACTTTAGATGTATTTTTCTGTGCTTTATTACCCAACGGGGTAAAATAATAAAAGTAGTAGTTGAAGAGGTAGAAAGCATAGTAAGTAGTAGGTTCAGGTGTATAACTGTTCAGAAACAATCCTGCTTCCAGCGATAAAACTTTCATCCCCACTCTAGACAGAGTGGGTATTGTGCACCTCCCACCTCTCTCACCAGCCTAGCAGCCAGGGTGTCACACGGAAACTTTAGCAAAGTCTCTACCACAGACCTTCCCAAAGGTGGAGATGTATTTGGTCCAGAATCCTTCTCAACACAAGATTAAGCACACAGATCTCTCTCTTGAATGAACTTTGTTAAATTCAGAACTGACAGGCGACCATCATTCAGCCTTTCAGTAATAGTGCATCCTTCGATGAAGTTCAAGGCCTCTCCTGAGATACCAGCCTCGTGCTCGGTGCTCTCCCAGACGGGAGAGCATCGGGTGGCTTCCTCCCTCAGGACGGACAGCACAGGACCACTCGGTGATGGTAGACCCAATCCAACTACCAGGCCTACACAGTAGATCACAACCCCGGACCAACGTAGTCCCGGAGCCAGGAACACTTGAACACGCACCCCCGGCCATGAGGGCCACACACGGGGGGTGGTGGGACGACAGACCAGCGATCGATGACCGCAAACCAATGATGTCTGTCCCCTAAGTAGTCTCCCCCAGCATGCACAGCGAGGCGATCAACCCCCACTGATTGGCTGCTGAGGAAAAACACCCAATACGCCCTGATTCGACTGCTGCCACCCTTGACCTGGGGTGGTACCAACACCCCAGACAACAATAGTGATCACTCACAGTACAGCCATGGCTGGAACAGAGGCCTGAAATTTGGCAAAACACAGCCAGTGGTAACTAAATCTCCGACCACCCTCTAAATTTAAGGCAACACCAGCTATGAAAGTAGCAGGGCGCTACATATGCAAGACAAGTTCATGGCCAAAGCCCCTCAGACAAAGGTCCTATGCTTTGTCCATGGAAGATCTTATTGTGTGTACCAGGCTCAAGAATCAACTCCAGACCTTTTACCTGCTTAATTAATGAAGAGTCACCCACACTTGGCCATGAAACGCCTTTTGCTTCAAATGTCCAATTACTTATGGTCCTTGTAAAAAAAAAAAAAGGGGGGGTGGTGGCTATTAAGAGCTGTTCTAAACCCTTCCTCCAATTTGTGTGTACATACCCTCAAATTAAACATAAAAATGTGCACGTTCTGCCCATATCCATTATATAAGCTTGAATATATATTTTGGTAAATACCTGAAAAAAATTAAATTGTGCCTTTGTCCAAATATATATGGACCTTATTGTACGTATAAGATTGTGGGTGGTTGTGTCTATAGGAGAAAAAAAAGGAAGTGTACTACCCAAACTCATTTCCACTTTGTAATTCTAAGAGCACAGGAGAGCTGTAAAAATGCTTAGCTAACCAATATGACCTTCCCCTGACTTAGTCTCATCTCCCACATGCAATAAATCTCCCTTGACAAAAATGCCAATTTGGCAGTGAAGACAAACTGGTACACACTCTGCCTTTATGTGATATGCTGTAGTGTGTGAGTAGAATCCTCTCTTCCAAAGAACAATGCTAATTTAAGAGTTTCAGGAAACTGAAAAGGTCAAGTTACAAAAGATGACCATAGAATCACAACATAGATTCATTCCTCAATTGCTATTGCTGCAATTAGAGGTGCAAGTGAAGGGTAAGTGTTTGGGGGTAGGTAGTGTTAATGGTCATTTTAAAAGGCTAAAATGTTTGGTGGGTTAAAGGAAATACATATATTTTTTTTATATGAAAAAAGAACAAATTCATGTAACCTTACCAATATGTGTTAATCAAAAGTCGTGTTCTTCATACAGTTTAAAACACAAACTACGGTATATCCATACATACATACATACATACATAGACAACACCAGGGATGGGCTCTGGATGGGAGATAGCTTTTTTTTACTATTTGGGTCGTGGTCCCTTTGAAGGGACAGCTTAACCCTTTCACTGCCAGAGCAGGTTTTTGCACATTTAAAAAAAAAAAAAAAAAAAAAAAAAATTTAGGCCTGGAGATTACACAAAACCCCAAACATTATATTTTCTGAAAGCAGACACCCTAGAGATAAAAATAGCGGCAGTTTAAATGTTTTAAATCACACGATATTACTGTAAAGGTCTAGGAAACGCAAAATTTCAGTTAAAAAAAAAAAAAGCACACCAACGTGAATTCTAGGGCAAACAAACGCAATACATTATCCACATTTTTGGTAAAATGAAAAAAAAAAAACACAAGGTTACACCGATTAAACAGATACCCAACATGCCAAGCCTTAAAAAAAAAAAAAAACATACCCCAAGCTGTAAGTCGCTTGGGGTATGTCTCTCAGTTTTGCACATAGAGAGACTGAAATTTTTGCCCATTCCTCCTTGCAAAACCGCTCGAGCTCAGTGAGGTTGGATGAGAGCGTTTGTAAACAGCAGTTTTCAATTCTTTCCACAGATTCTCGATTGGATTCAGGTCTGGACTTTGACTTGGCCATTCTAACACCTGGATATGTTTATTTGTGAACCATTCCATTGTAGATTTTGCTTTATGTTTTGAATCATTGTCTTGTTGGAAGACAAATCTCCGCCCCAGTCTCAGGTCTTTTGCAGACTCCATCAGGTTTTCTTCCAGAATGGTCCTGTATTTGGCTCCATCCATCTTCCCATCAATTTTAACCATCTTCCCTGTCCCTGCTGAAGAAAAGCAGGCCCAAACCATGATGCTGCCACCACCATGTTTGACATTGGGGATGGTGTGTTCAGGGTGATGAGCTGTGTTACTTTTACGCCAAACATAACGTTTTGCATTGTTGCCAAAAAGTTTGATTTTGTTTTCATCTGACCAGAGCACCTTCTTCCACATGTTTGGTGTGTCTCCCAGGTGGCCGATTGTTGTCCTATTGACAGAGTCTCCCACCTTAGATCTCTGCAGTTCATTCAGAGTGATCATGGACCTCTTGGCTGCATCTCTGATCAGTCTTCTCCTTGTATGAGCTGAAAGTTTAGAGGGACGGCCAGGTCTTCGTAGATTTGCAGTGGTCTGATACTTCTTCCATTTCAATATTATCGCTTGCACAGTGCTCCTTGGGATGTTTAAAGCTTGGGAAATCTTTTTGTATCCAAATCCGGCTTTAAACTTCTCCACAACAGTATCTCGGAGCTGCCTGGTGTGTTCCTTGTTCTTCATGATGCTCTCTGCGCTTTAAACGGACCTCTGAGACTATCACAGTGCAGGTGCATTTATACAGAGACTTGATTACACACAGGTGGATTCTATTTATCATTAGTCATTTAGGTCAATTGGATCATTCAGAGATCCTCACTGAACTTCTGGAGAGAGTTTGCTGCACTGAAAGTAAAAGGAGCCGAATCATTTTGCACGCCCAATTTTTCAGTTTTTTATTTGTTAAAAAAGTTTGAAATATCCAATAAATTTCGTTCCACTTGTTGTCGATTCTTCAAAAAAATACAGTTTTATATCTTTATGTTTGAAGCCTGAAATGTGGCAAAAGGTCGCAAAGTTCAAGGGGGCCGAATACTTTCGCAAGGCACTATATATATATCATCTGAAGTTCTTATTGTAACGAAACATGTCGGGATGGACTGCTGTTGTTCCTGCTACCCTAATTTTATGAGCTCGGTTTATCATTGCAAAATGTGAGTTACTCTCTTTTTAAAATAAATATTGATTTTTACGGAATTATGCTATGTGCGCCCCACTTTTTCTTTTACATACTCATTGGTTGAATAATCGATATGCCCTCCTTGTGATCTGTTGAATATCGCTGCATGCTGGGAACCATTCCTGAATTGTCTGCCTGAGGTCTCCTTTTCAATAATACCGAATCGCAAGACGTGTATGGTGTACCCTCTTCAGTGTATCCACTTTAACAAAGCTTGATTGGCCTAGTAGGTATATGCCTTTCTGGGTCCAATCCATCCGGTAAGCCCCTTGTCATAAGTGGTGGTGGACTTCTCACTTCTCATCGTTGGATTTTGTTTATTTATCCAGTTATTGAACGTCTTTCAACATAGTTTGATTCAATTCATTTATCCAGTCAAGGATTTATGGACTTTAATTATCATCGATACCATTAGTTCACATGTGGTGTTGCACGATACAATTTAGATTGTTTTATCACAATTGATTCACTGTTGGCGCTACACTTTTTACACATATGTTTTACTAGCAACTTTTGATCTATTTTGCTGTGTTAGCGGCTTTATTATTAACCTCTATGAGATGGCGCAGTATTTTTTCTTTTTGTTTATTTGGTTTCCACACCACTGCCTGTGTGATGTGGACACTCCTATAGGAAAATGTGACACTTCCAGAGGCCAGGTTCTCTCTGATAGGCCCCAGAGACAGAAGAACTCACAGGGACGGTGAGGGGACCAGAGCCTAGGATAATAACAATCAGGGAAATGGTCTGGTCTCAATGGCAGGATATTAGCTTTGCTCATGGAGGGTGGACCATTAGGAGGTGTTTGGAATCAAGACTAGTAAAACGCACAATACATTATTTAAAATAAAAATACAAATTGGTCCTGGAGTTGGGCTTTAAATTTTGGAGTTGGCATCCAGTTTCTCACAAAAATAGGGTGTTCATAAGGTTTGCGAAAGGATGACCATTATTTCAATGAATTTGTGACACACAATAGTTTTGTGGGCACAATATTTATACGATGGTATGCTGAGAGCTTTAGAGATGGTAAAGGATGTGATGGGAGTGCGCCGTGTCTCCAGCGCAAAGGGTGATACACATGTAGCTCCATGGAAAAAAGCCCAGCTGCTATATAGGCAATGTAACTAAGGGATATGGAATCTGTCTGGATCAAGTCAGGCACAAAAATGTATGTTTATAGTTTGTTTAACGTGACCATTGTTTTCTTTTGTCAAAACATGTGTACCAACATTTGTTAGTTTCTACAGTGCCACGTCATCCAAAATAATTAGATTAAACTGGTCCCTTTGCTCTTGTTTCATTTGCATATTAGCTGAGGTCTATACCGGTATAAGAAAAATCCAAAAATAATTTCGTACCACTGCGAGAGCAATTATCATTGTTTCTCCAATAAATAGCTTGTAATGCTAGCGTTAATTAAAATCTTGTTTCGTTGGTTTTCGTGGCTTTAATTGACATCAATTTAATGTATAATTTTTTTCAGTTATAATGAGTTCCATGACATTAAACAGCAAAACATTAATTCATTTGGCAATTGTAAATATTCATGTTCAGAATGTTTAGGCATGCCTTACAACCAAGTAAATCAAAATATTTTAGAATGTGTGCCGTTTTGTTCAGCCATCTGGAGTACATATTAGTTGAAGATGTATTTTCAATTTCAATTTATACCCACCAAACACACCCATTAACCTGAAGCAGAAGTGTAGATCTTGGACAACAGATTTTAGCTTGGAGGGCTCAAACATAGCCTTAGGCTTCATTTCCATGGACGTTTTTACAGCCACTTTTCTGAGCGTTTGCAGCTTAAAAACGGCTCTCCATGTTAGTCTATGGCCTCATGCCCACCTTGACGTTTTTGAGCTGTAGATGGCTGAGCCGTTTTTAAGCTGCAAAAAAAAAAAAAAAAAAAAAACAACAGCTCCAGCGTTAGAGCTGTAAAAACGCCAGACGTTAAAAAAAACTCAAAAACGCGCAAAAACGCTACCGCTGCGTTTTTGAGCTCCAGCTTAAAAAATAAATAAAATAAATTAATAAAAAAAAAAACTAACCGGCGTTAAGCTGTAAAAAAGGCTAAAAAAAGTGGCTGTAAAAACGTCCATGGAAATGAAGCCATAAAGTTCAACTCCAGGGATAAATATTGTTTATATACGAGAGGCTTGTATATTCTTTTTTAAATCCCGATATGCTTTGGGATTTTTAATAAATACATATTTTTTAAATCTAACATGAAACAACTCCTGTACTCCTTTTAACTCTGTTTAGGAATTTCCTGTAATAAAGACCGGTCACTGTTGATCACTCACGTTGTGCAATGTAACCGGTCTTGTCTCCACCCCTCCAGTAGCTTTCTGCAGGCCCTTCCCACAACTCTGATCTCCACAAAGGATGTGTGCAATTCAGCGATGATGCCACTGCTACTTTTACAAGATAATCTCTTTATTTGCAAAGGCACTTTGTGCACCCAAAGTAGATTTAAAGTATGTCCATTAAAAAATAAATATAAATTGCATTGATATTAACCACTTGACCCCCTTCATGACCAGACAAATTTGGCACTGTGCTACTTTAACTGACGATTGCGCGGCATGCAATGCTGTACCCAAATTAAATTTATATCATTTTGTTCACACAAATTTATTTTGGTGGTATTTTACTTATTATATAAAGAAAAAAAAGCACACAATGATATATATTGTAAGATTGGGGTGATCAGACTCCAGCGGTAGGTGCGTTTTTAGTGAGTACGCCAGTCCAGAACTGAATTTAAGGGCCTGGTAGGCCACTTTTATTTAAAAGCACAAAAAGTTCACATCAGTAGCCCTCACAGGGGGTTCCACCATTACTATATCTTGCATACTCAACACTTTAGCCTCCTGGCTTTTATTCTTGCCATCTGGCTGTTTCAGGCCTTAAGTCTGCTCCTCAGAACAAACAGAGTTTCCTAGTTAAGCTCTCTCCTGATCAGCGCCTTGCTGCTCAATCACCAATGACAGCTGCCTCCTGCAGACATGCATACTCTGACTCCTCTCAGAGGGATGAGAGTCCACCTGACTCCCAGTACAGACTTCCTGTATGTTGGGTGAGGCCCCGAGCCATAGTCAGGTTGAGAACTAAACAGCCCAACACACAGCTGTGCAATCAATGTGTCTTTCTCTCCAAAATCTGGTGTAAACCAGCAATCCTTCAGGTAGCACAGGGTCCCTATTTTTTGAAGAAGCACTAAGGCATAGTGCGAAACGTCAGCTTTTCTTTTGTTGTGCTGTTTTTTGCTGTGGCATGTATTTTGTGATTTTTAATTAAAGGAGGAGTTTTTTTGGAGTGCGGCTGTCCCAGCTTTTTTTCCTTCATCCTAACTAGCACAGGGTCCCACCACCACAATATACACACACACACACACTCTGGAATTTTGTATTTGTTTATTTTTTTTTAGACTGGAAATGGTGGTGATCAGTTACTAACAGCGGGACTGTGATAGTACAGTGGGCAATCTGACACTTCGTGGGAACTGACCAAGCAACACTGACATCACCAGTGACACTAATACAGTAGTGCTAATATTATACACTGACACTATACTAATGACACTGGCTGGGAAGAGGTTAACATCTAGGGGCAATCAAAAGGTTAACTATGTGCCCAACAATGCTTGGTGTGGTTACTGTGTGCCGATTTTACTAAGGGAAACAACAACTGATACATCCCCACTGTCAGGACACAGCTGTTTACAATAACAGAGATTTGTCTTGTCATCCGCTTCACCAATCGTTGGTTTCCGGCTAATAATCATTGGCAGGGACCCTCTGATCAGCTTGTGTTGTAACTAATCACAGCCAGGGCAGCGCATGCGTGCACCCCCCACCCAGAAAAGCAGCATCACGTAATGCAGCCAATGCTGTATCCTGGCCTAGACCAACAAGGTCCGGGGTAGCACTTTGCAGGGGGACAGCACAAAAAGAGTCCCCGCCGACTTGCACTACACTGTTAGGCAAATTAGTCTAGCGCCTCCATAAAGCGGCCGCACTGCTTCCGTTTTGCAGGCGGCTGGCATTCCGCAACTTGGGGGGGGGGGGGCGCCACTTCTAATTTTGACTGTCCTATAATTCTTGACCACAAACCTTCCTCACTGTGCTATATGTCTCTGTTGCGCCATTGGCATGGTTATATCTTCTTAGTCCTTTCGATAAAATTTTTAGAAATTTGTGCTTAAAGTACAACTATAATCACCATTTCGGATAGAGTAAGGGAGGGTTAGAGCCCCTGTCAGTTTATTTTTCATCATCCCTGTCCCATTGCGGAGATTTCCCTTCACTTCCTGCCCCATAGCCAAACAGGAAGTGAGAGAAAATATATGCAAATTAAGGGAATCCATCCCCCCCCAGGCCCTCAGAACAAGTTTCCCCACTTAAAAATGTCAGGGGTGGTTCTTAACCACTTCAGGCCCGGGCCAATTCTGACATTTCATTTCTGAAGATCATCTTTTTTTGCTAGAAAATTACATAGAACCCCCAAAAACTATATATGTTTTTTTAGCAGAGACCCTAGAGAATGCAATGGCAGTCATTGCAACTTTTATGTCGCACAGTATTTGCGCAGCAATTTTTTAAACGCGTTTAAAAAAAACTAAAAAAAAAAAAACTGTAAAGTTAGCCCAATTTTTTTGTATAATGCGAAAGATGAAGTTACGCCGAGTAAATAGATACCCAACATGTCACGCTTCAAAATTGCACACGCTCGTGTTATGACGCCAAACTTCGGTACCTAAAAATCTCCATAGGCGACGCTTTACATTTTTTTTCTGGTTACATGTTTTGAGTTACAGAGGAGATCTATGGCTAGAAGTATTGCTCTCGCTCTTACGTTCGCTGCGACACCTCACGTGGGCGGTTTAAACACCATTTTCATATGTGGGCGGGTCTTACGTATGCGTTCGCTTCTGCGTGCGAGCTACCGGGGACAGGGGCACTTTAAATAAAAAAAAATATTATTGTTAATTTTACTTATTTTTTTTTTATATTTGAAAAAAAATATATATGTTTTGATCACTTTTATTCCAATTGCAAGGAATGTAAACATTCCTTGTAATAGAAATATGGCATGACAGGACCTCTTTACGGTGAGATATGGGGTCAATAAGACCCCACATCTCACCACTAGGCTGGGAAGGATAAAAAAAAAAAAAAAGATCACCGCTTCACAGCCGAAGCGGCACTGTTTTTTTGAATGCAGAGGCCGGGCGTGGCGTCATAACATCGCCCCGGCCTCCGACGATCAGAGTACTTTGGCGACCATCTAGTCTGCCGAAAATCTGTGATCTGCATCCGGGGTTGGTGGTTCCTGTCACCGATCGCACAGGTGAGTCGGTAGAACAGCCGCTATGATCGTTCCTATGGTGTAGGGAATCGCCAGCTGAAAATGCCGATATCTGAATGATGCCTGTAGCTTCAGGCATCATTCAGATATAGCCCCCAAAAGAACCACAAAGCCCAGGACATCATATGACGTCCTCTGGGCGCCAAGTGGTTAAACAGCAAGGGGTATGGCCTTGACAGGAAGGGGTGGGTCATATTTAAATTAGGGGGTGCTCAAGTTTAGTCAGGCCTAGGGCAGCACAAAACCTAAATACACTACTGAATGCAGCCATCAGATCTAAGAATTGGTAAGCTGCAAAATAAAGGTTTGCTTTATTCAGTGCTGATGAGGCAGCACTTATGGACACTGATAAGGTGGCACTGATGGGCACTGTTCAGGTAGCACTAATGGGCACCGATGAGCTGCACTAATGAGGTGGCAATCATGGGCACTTATGAGGCAGCACTGATAGGTACCAATAGGCGGCGATAGGGCTTCATTGCTGATCAGTGCCCTGATTATCAGTGTTAACAGAGCACCAACAGCCTTGCCCAATATCAGCCCTCCTTTCCTCACACAGACACATTGCATAGGGACAGGACTGCTGATAGGGGGCAAGTTTCCGCGGACATGTCCGACCGTGTGTATGGCCTAGCGGACATGTGATCTGCTGTGATTGGATCTGATATCAGCTGTGTTAGAAAGACACAGGTGGTCACAGAGCTCACCTGATGCGTGGTCCAGGGGGCGGGGTTCTGGGAGGATGCCTATGGCTGCCTTCCCAGAACTATAGTACCATGCTGTAGCTGTCTTTTGGCTATAGCACAGTATTAAAGTGGTGCATTATGTTATTGTAACCACAATAGAATGATTTACATCCAGCCTAAGTGTTTATTTGGAAAACAAATGTTTTGTAAATAATAATGTTTAAAATGCATAAACATAAAGCAACAATTTAATAAAACTGACCATTGTCATTTTCATTTAAACAGAAAACAGCACAGATCCAGTGCTCCAAAAATGAAGAAGAGATTCAATCAAAAATAAACTGTCACACAAACCACATAATATTACAAAGATGTCTTCTCAGGCCATCTGTACAGCACTTCTTACATAACCAAGTCTGCTTTTCATTCACAGGGAAAGGGAACGAGTTCAAATTATTTAGAGCTGTAGCTGGAATATGCCATATAAAAAAACTATACAGAAACACAGTCTTGCTCCACATCCTTTGCTCTTCTTGTAAATCCAGCCATTTGTTCAGTTTTGCTAAATTTCTATACTTTCCGAAGCCTTCAGTGTGGTGAAAACAATTTTGTGTCAATATGTGGCAATGCAACAGGTTCGACAGCCAAGTTGTGTAATATGTTATATTTCTCGTTGTTGATTCAGGATATGATGTTGCTCCTGTCAGATCACGGATGGCCTGCTTACAAGATGCAGAATGCCCCTTAGGCGGCGTACACACGGTCGAACATGTCCGCTGAAACTGGTCCGCGGACCAGTTTCCGCGGACATGTCCGACCGTGTGTATGGCCTAGCGGACAGGTTTCCAGCGGACAAAAGTTTCTTAGCAAGCTAAGAAACTTGTCCGTGGAAACATGTCTGTCGGACATGTCCGATGGTTAGTACACCTAATCGGACATGTCCGCTGGTTAGGACGTATAACCAGCGTCCCGAAATCCCGCGCATGCGTCGAATTGATTTTGACGCATGCGTGGAAGCATTGCACTTCCGTGTTTGAGAACGTCGGTGTCTTCTACGTCACCGCGTTCTCTGTCCGTGGGGATTTTGGTCTGATGGTGTGTACACACATCAAACCAAAAGCTCCCAGGAGACAAGTCCGATGAAAATGGTCCATGGACCGTTTTCATCGGACATGTCTCCTCGTGTGTATGGGGCCTTACTTGCTACAGAAGACTATCAGAGACTGGACATATTGCAAGAGATGGCAAAGACTGGGTATAATGCGTGAGATCCTAAATACTGTTGACATAATGCAAGAGTCAATGCACCCTTTAAAACAAACTGTGCACACCCTCAAGGCACGCTATTGAAAAAAAAAAAAAAAAAAAACGAATAGCTTTAAATATTACAAAAGCATCCACACATGTAGGACACCCAATGTTATTTATATTCTTCCAAAACAAACATACCTTTGCACACTGGTACTGACTAGTATTCCAACATTTCTTCTCCCTCAGTCCCTCACGCAGTTAATGTGACCTGAGTGCTGATGGGCAGGGGAGAAGCAAACAAGGATGCTTTGCAGGTGCCAGACATCCTATTTATCAACTGATTACGACATTGGTTGTTAGGACGTCAGCGACTAGATGGTTGTATTGGCGCACAATGAAAACCTGTTGCTCCATGTAACTTAAAGGCAGGCTTAATCAACCTACTGGCACGTATACAATTTTGAGTCAATATTCAGGAATTTTGCCAACGCACCCCCTTGACAGAAGTTGCTCTAGAACATGGTCAGAGACTGAACATACTGCAGGAAATGGTCAGGGACCCTGGACATACTGAAAACCTTTGTGAAAGACTGTAGACTTACTGCAGCAGATGGCCAAAGACTCTGGAAATACTTTAGGAGATGGGTAGAGACTGGGCATAGGTAGCAGAAGGTCAAAGACTGTTGACATTGTCAGAGAGTGCTGACATACTGTAGGAGATGGTCAGAGACTGGATATACTGGAGAAAATTAGAGACTGGTGACTAGGGCTGCCACCTAATCCCTTTAAAACAGAACACATATGAATTACACAGGTTCTGAGGCACCAAATGAGTCTAATTACCACCTTAATTAGCCACAGAAGGAGGATAGATAGATTGGGGACACTACTAGACATCACTAAAAATTATTGCCCTTATGGCCTAGTCACAAGTCAATATTTTCTATGCTTTGTACAGTCTCCTTAAAATTACAGTACCCACACAGAGTGGTCTAATTAAATTGTTTAAAATATGTTTTCACCTAGAAATCGCACAACTTTTACCCAAGATCCACATTTTTTAAAATTAGATTCAAGTAGATGTGACAGTGCTGCACGCTAATGGTGTAAAAAGTGTATTATCCAGGATGAATCAACTTAATGTTAGGTCACCAGAGGCCAAGTTAAAGAATTTATACTGTTGGAGTCAGGAGTGCACCGCTAAGGTAGTGGACCCTACGGCTGATTGCTGCGGATGGAGCTCTGGGTGGTTCAGGAAAGCAGATCCACTGTAGCACCAACACTGATCCCACTGGGAGCTAGAGCATAAGATTCCACAGGGCGTGGAGTCTAAGAGCTAGCAGGTGTTCAACAGAGCCTCTAGTGGCAACGATGGACTGCGCTGCAACTGGCTCCAGGCCACGGCCCCCAGGGTCACCCAGCTCACGGTAGGCTACTGGAGGATAGAGAGGAAGTAGCAGTCCAGGACAACAAGGGATAGTCAGGAGATAAGCCAAGGGTCAAGGCAACTTGCAGACAAGGATTAGGCAAAGAACACCCCAAAAGGTCAGGATAACAAGCTAGCAGGGATAGTCAATGAACAAGCCAAGATTGGTGAACAGAAACAGACGTAGAGCACATGGCAAGAAACACAGGAAGCACACAATATTGATCAGCGAAGCTTGGCTTGCAGTGCACAGGTTAATATAGTGTTCCTAGTTAGAGGCTGGGGTGGATCCATGCTTGAGGGAAGATTACTTAAAGGGTCACTAAACGATTTTTTTTAGCTAAATATCTTCCTTTACCTTACTGCAGTCCTGGTTTCATGTCCTTATTGTTCGTTTTTGCTTTGAAGTGGCTGTAATTCTGCTCTCATCTCCACACTTCCTGGTTGTCTTTTTCCTTATAACCATCATACTGGGAGCTTTTCACTGTAGGTCTAAGCTGTCATTACTGTGTGTCTAAAACTTAACAGAACCAATCAGATTCATTTTAAAAACAAAACACTGCCCTGGATTTGTTTGGTTTTGTTCTGTGTGTCTCTCTAGTTCACAGGAACATGAAAACAGTTTAAAAGTGAAACTAACCTACAGGCACATTATATGATTGATTTTTTATCTATTTGTAATCATTTTTAAAAGGAATCAGTTAACTTTTATGTCTCTATACCCTGTAAACAGTCATTTCAGCAACAAAAACAAAAATTCCTTTAGTGACCCTTTAAGCATACAGGTGAACAGCGACTGGCCGATTACAACAGAAAGATGAGCAAACAGACATGGACACTACTGTATAGTCATGACACTTGGGTACAATCAGCCTGCCTATAGATGGTTCGAATTTCAGCCAGCCCCTGCTGAACCGGCCAGGATTTGAGCCATCTATGCCTGACTTTAACTTGATAAACCTGGTTGCACCCCGCTCCCATAATATACTAGCAATTGGGTGACAATGGAGTTGCTTTAACTCCTGATGACTGGAACGCAATATGGGTTAACACTTAATCTTTGACGCAAAATGTCACCACTCTGGAGTCAACCTTTAAAGCGGAGCTCCGCCGTAAAAAAAAAAAATTAAAAGCCAGCAGCTAAAAATACTGAAGCTGCTGACTTTTAATAAATGCACACTTACCTGTCCTGGAGTCCAGCAAAGTCAGCAGCAGAAGACGAGCAATCGCTCATCTCTCGGCTGCCCCCACCGCCATCATCGGTAAGGGAATCAGGAATTAAAGCCTTGCAGCTTCACTGCCCGTTTCCCTACTGCGCATGTGCGAGTCGCGCTGTGCCGTCCCCGCTGTGTTCTAGGAGCCGTATGTTTCTCAGAACACAATGGGGGGAGACGGAAACTGACGCACTACCTGCAGGTCCCTGTAGAGTCTATGCCGGAAGTGGGTGCAAATACCGGTCTTAGACAGGTATCTGCACCCCCCCCCCCCCCACCCCCTGAAAGGTGCCAATTGTGGCACCGGAGGGGGGAGGAATTGCGATGAGCGGAAGTTCCACTTTAGGGTGGAGCTCCGCTTTTAAGGTCATTTATTGGCGCCTAGTCCCCCCGCTAGAGTGTCAAAATATGTCCCCCTCTACTTGCCAATCTTCCTCTGTGGCTGCAGAGATGTGTTCACCTATTTCCAGGTGTGGTGGTCCTGCCTTACAGCACACTTGTTATGGACACGATCATTTTTCAGTATGAAAAAAAACGTTTAAAAAATGTCATGTGTACGCGGCATAAGGCTTTCATGTAGATTTATTTTAACTAAAACCCTTAGGTTGGTCAAAGGGGGTGGATAAGTTCCTTTTTAAATGTTCTATTTAGACTGGAGATCAGCTTTAAATAAGGACAATCTTTATTTATGATCCTGGAGATAAAGATAAAAAATCACACCACCCTTAAAGGAGCCATTCATCCAAAATCCAGATAATTCTGAGTGGTTTACAAAATTATTCTTGCAATTGCAATTTGCCATTACTGAAAATAAAGTAAGAGGAAAGAAAAGCCAGTAGACCATTTAGCTCACAAGAATCTACCTATAACCAAAATTTCAGGCTTTACCTAAAATAACAATAATGTCAAGTATAATTGGCAAAGGCTAGAAAAGAAAAAAAATGTAATTACTTTCCAAAGACACATTTGCAACTACCAGGTGCTTAAAGCAGTAAGGAGAAATATTGTAAACAATATAATTAGTTACTGATGTTTTCAGCCAATGCTGGCTCATATACAGTACATGAGTGCACAGATCGCCTGTGCTGGAAGAGCAATCCCTGCCATTGACAGGAACAGGTGCTACAGCATCAGTGATTGTCATATGCTGCTGGCACCATTCCTCTGTCAAGATAACAAAGCCAACTGCTCACTTACCAAATTGCCTCAATACAGAACACTCAATTTCTAACACGTGTGTGAGCTCTGGGGTCATCCATAGATGAGGCAATTTTCTAAAATCATCAAGCTTTCAATGATAACAATAAATCAAATGAATCAACATAAAAACTACCACTATTCTTGCCACATGGCTATAAATACTGTGTTTATCAGCGTATAACACACTCCCTAACTTTAAGAGGGAAGTTTCAGGAAAAAAAAACTTTGCACAGCCCCCTGCGTATAACACGCAGGCACAGTTTACCCTTTATTTTCAGGGCAAAAAAGTGAGTGTTATACGCCAATAAATACAGTATATATTAACAGCCTGTTGCAGGTTATGTTGACCAAAGAAAGTTGAAAACATTAAAGAAAATACCCATGGGTACAGCTGACTCATCTGCACCCACTTGGAGAAATGGTAGCATTTAGAGAGTTCATTTGACCACTGGAAAACATGGTCCATCACCATTTATATCTTTCAGAAACCTATTTTGGGAAGCAGATGTACACAGCATGTATAAATGTGTATTGTGTGCATTGATAAAGAAAAATTATTCAGCGCTGGAATGTAAATATAAACTAAAAAATGCGAGCCAGCACTAAGGTAAATTCAAATAAACACCTCACATTGACATAAAATAATAATAGTGCAGCGCAAAACAAACAATTTTAAACTATACATACAGAAAGTTAAAACATATGATATATGATATACAATTACAAATTATATAATAGAGTCCATATAAAGTGCTCAAGTGCAAAAAGATGATCCAAATCGGAATATAATAGTGCAAAAAGATGATCCAAATCGGAATATAATAGTGCAAAAATCCAAAGGGTGATATCCAGAAGGAACCTCCACCAAATAGCAGGAATGGCCTCTCACCTTACAACTTCGACCTGCAATAGGTCACAAAGCATAATCAGAGAACCACCTGTTCTCAGAGGACAGCAAGCAATGCAGCAGTAGAACCACGATATCAGTCAGACTCAGGATCAGGACATGGCAATCAGGGCATAAAAAACAAAGGAGAGGAAATCTAGTGCTCTCTGAAGCCAAAATACATTTATTTAAGAATAAAAAACGAATACACTGACTGTATAAGCACTCTCAAACGAGTGCAGCGAAACAGCATAAAACATCCATAAGAGCATGGGTTTCAGTCTAGGTCGGCGATCGCGGGTGACGTCACACGTGGCCCCTTCCCCCTCGTACGACGTTACGTCCCTATGAGCGGGACTTCATCAGCGTGGGGTGAAAAAAAGGCTGCCTTTTTTTCACCCCACGCTGATGAAGTCCCGCTCATAGGGACGCAACATCGTACGAGGGGAAGGGGCCACGTGTGACGTCACCCGCGATCGCCGACCTAGACTGAAACCCATGCTCTTATGGATGTTTTATGCTGTTTCGCTGCACTCGTTTGAGAGTGCTTATACAGTCAGTGTATTCATTTTTTATTATATATATATACATATACACACACACACACACACACACATATATACACATATATATATATACACACACACACACACACACACACAGTATCTCACAAAAGTGAGTACACCCCTCACATTTTTGTAAATATTTTATTATATCTTTTCATGTGAAAATACTGGAAAAAAAAAAAAAAAAAAAACAGACACTTGGCTACAACGAGTGAGTGTACAGCTTGTAGAACAGTGTAAATTTGCTGTCCCCTCAAAATATCTCAACACACAGCCATTATTGTCTAAAAAAGTGAGTACATCCTTAAGTGAAAATGTCCAAATTGGGCCTAAAGTCTAAAAAAAAAAAAAAAAAAAAACATTCCAGCACTGCCTTAACCCTCTTGGGCATAGAGTTCACCAGCGCTTCACAGGTTGCCACTGGAGTCATCTTCCATTCCTCCATGATGACATCACTGAGCTGGTGGATGTTAGAGACTTTGTGCTCCTCTGCCTTCTGTTTTAGGATGCCCCAAAGATGCTCAATAGGGTTTAGGTCTGGAGACATGTTTGGCCAGTCCATCACCTTTACCCTCAGCTTCTTTAGCAAGGCAGTGGTCGTCTTGGAGGTGCGTTTGGGGTTTGTTATGTTGGAATGCGGCCCAGTCTTCGAAGGGAGAGGTTCATGCTTTGCTTCAGTATGTCATAGTAAATGTAGGCATTCATGGTTCCCTCAATGAACTGTAGCTCCCCAGTGCCGGCAGCACTCATGCAGCCCCAAGACCATTACACTCCAGTTTTTGTATGCCTCACCTGGTTGCCATCACACACACTTGACACCATCTGAACCAAATAAGTTTATCTTGGTCTCAGACCACAGGACATGGTTCCAGTAATCCATGTCATTAGTCTACTTGTCTTCAGCAAACTGTTTGCAGGCTTCCTTGTGTTTCATCTTTAGAAGAGGCTTCTTTCTGGGACGACAGCCATGCAGACCAATTTGATGCAGTGTGTGGTGAATGGTCTGAGGAGTTGACAGGCTAACCACCCCACCCCTTCAACCTCTGCAACAATGCTAGCAGCACTCATACGTCTATTTCCCAAAGACAACCTCTGGATATGACCCCGAGCATGTGCACTCAACTTCTTTGGTCAACCATGGCGAGGCCTGTTCTGAGTGGAACCTGTCCTGTTAAACCCGTTGTATGGTCTTGGCCACCATGTTGCAGCTCAGTTTCAGGGTCTTGGCAATCTTCTTATAGCCTAGGCCAGTGATAGCGAACCTTGGCACTCCAGATGTTTTGGAACTACATTTCCCATGATGCTCAGCTACACTGCAGAGTGCAAGAGCATCATGGGAAATGTAGTTCCAAAACATCTGGGGTGCCAAGGTTCACCATCACTGGCCTAGGCCATCTTTATGTAGAGCAACAATTCTTTTTTTCAGATCCTCAGAGAATTCTTTTTTTCAGATCCTCAGAGAATTCTTTGCCATGTTGAACTTCCAGTGATCAGTATGAGAGAGAGTGATAACACCAAAATTAACACACCTGCTCCCCATTCACACCTGAAACCTTGTTACACCAACGAACCAGAAAGGAAAATGGCTAATTGGGCCTAATTTGGAAATTTTCACTTGGGGGTATATACATTTTTGCTGCCAGCAGTTTATACATTAATGGCTGCGTGTTGAGTTATTTTGAGAGGGCAGCAAATTGACACTGTTATACAAGCTGTACACTAACTACTTTACATTGTAGCAAAGTGTAATTTCTTCAGAGTTGTCACATGAAAATATATATATATTTTTTATTTATATTTTGTAACATCAGCATAGTAATGGCAATACAAACAATAGTTAAAAGGTACATTTTTTCCCCCCTAAATGGCTTCCTTTACCTTAGTGCAGTCCTCCTTCACTTACCTCATCCTTCGATTTTGCTTTTAAAATGTCCTTATTTATTCTGAGAAATCCTCACTTCCTGTTTTTCTGTCTGTTACTACACACAGTAAGACAAGGCTTTCTCCCCGGTGTGGAGAAAGCCTCTTGAGGGGGGAGGGGGCGAGCAGGCAAGTCAGGACACTCTTCTTTGCAGATCGAGAAAGGAGCTGTGTGTTAGTGGGCGTCCTGACACTCCTGCTCGCCCCCTCCCCCTCAAGAGGCTTTCTCCACCCCAGGGAGAAAGCCTCGCATTACTGTGTGTAGTAACAGACAGAAGAACAGGAAGTGAGGCTCTCTTCTCTTTTATACTCAGTTGTGACATGACGCTACTCTTATATTAAGATATCGCTTGGGTAGCAGTTCCGAAGCGCCTGAATAGCGTTTCGGAAGTGCAGCAATATGGGCAGTTTTAATCCTTTCTTCAGGCGCTAGCGGGCGTTAAAAGCGCCCCGCTAGCAGACCAAAACCACCGCTAAAACGATGGTAAAGTGCCGCTTAAACGAGCGTCACTTTACCGCCAACGCGACTGCGGCTGCAGTGTCAAAGCAGCCTTTTGGTAAGGAAGATTTTTTTTGCTTGGTGTTAGGCCAAGATCAGATGAGATCTTTGAGAACAGAAAATGTTAAATAGAAAGCCAAGATTGATGCCCTGTACACACGATCGGTTCATCCGATGAAAACAGTCTGATGGATTTTTTCATCAGATATCTGATGAAGCTGACTTTCATCAGTCATGCCTACACACCATCGGTTAAAAAAATGATAGTTTCAGAACGCGGTGACGTAAACCACAACGACGTGCTGAGAAAAATGAAGTTCAAAGCTTCCGAGCATGCGTCGACTTGATTCTGAGCATGCGTGGATTTTTAACCGATGGATGTACCCACAGACAATCGTTTTTTTCTATCGGTTTTTTAACCACCAGATAATTTTAAAACAAGTGCCTAGTTTTTTCACCAATGGATAAACGATGGGGCCCACACACGATCGGTTAGTCTGATAAAAACGGTCCATCAGACCGTTCATCAGACAAACCGATCGTGTGTACGCGGCATAAGAGAACTTCTATTAAGGCTGTGTTTTTAAAAACACCATATTATCTTTGAACTAAATTACAACAGAGAACAGCAGGGATGCATCCAAAAGTTCCCAACAGACAAAACCGTCTTTTCATCCAATACTGGTACTGTATATTGAGGTCATGTTTCTACAGCTGCATATTTTCCAAAAAAATCGAATATATAATAAAACAGTGTAATATGATATAATATACTATACTGTATATGTGAATCTGCTTTCAAAAGGAATGCCAATTTTAATTAAAGGGAGCTTATTGTACAGTCTGTATCGCTAACAATGATTGACATTGATTGGTTGTCTAGTCAATAATATGAGAACCATTAAAAAATGAACTCTTGAGGTTCCATATACAGTTAAAACTTGTGAAAAAACAACCTAAAACAATGATGAATTGTATAAATGAAAAACTATACATGACTGCTGCCAACACTTTATTTGGCACACACTAAACACAATAGTGCTGCGCTGTCTAATTTACTGTATACCACATGTGCTTATCTCTATAAAATCATACCCTTTTATCCTTACTCCCACCGATATGAACTTATAACTAGGGTTGTCCCGATACCACTTTTTTAGGACCGAGTACAAGTACCGATACTTTTTTTAAATCTCATGTGACAGTGGCACAATGCTTCCTTCCCTTTGAGGGGGGGGGGGGGGGGATGGACAGTGTCAGTGTGTTTTTTTTATTTATTTTTTACAATTAATTTTTTTTATTATTTATTGCAATTCCTTTTTTTTTTTTATCAGCCCTGTTGGGGGCTTTGGTGAGATATCAGGGGTATTAACAGACCTCTGACATCTCCTCTGAGACAGAGAAAGGGACTAGGAACACAGATTCCCCAGTCCCTTTCTCTGCAGCCTCAGCTGTACTGAAAATGAGAGAAGACAGCGGCTTCTCTTCATTCATAAACTGAAACATTGTAAACACAGTTTACAATGTTTCAGTTATGTGAATGTACAGAGTCATCACTGACTATGTACATTCGGAAAAGGTAGGAGCCGGATTTACCGTCTCCTACCGCCGCTCTCCATCCTGACAGATTGTCTCCATCCAGGACACGGAGGCAGCACGGGAGGGGGGGGGGGACACAGCGGCAGCACGGGGCGGGGGAGAGGGGGTCAGAAACACGGCGGCAGCACGAACGGAGAGAGAGGAGGGGAAAAACACGGCGGCAGCATGGGGAGGGGAGAAACACGGCAGCACGGACGGGGAGAGAGGGGGGGCGAGAGGAGGGGACACGCGGCGGCAGCAGCACGGAAAGGGGCACACGGCAGGAACATGGAAAAAGATGGCAGCACAGAGGAAGGTGGCAGTATGGAGTGGGACACGGAGGGTGCTTGGAGGAGGATATGAGGACAGTCAGCGGTGATCAGTGCTTGTAACTCCCCCACCGCACTGATCACCCTGATTGTACAATATCGGCTGAAGCATCGGAGCATTTGCCCGAGTACAAGTGCTCGGGAAAATGCTCGGTATCGGTCCCGATACCAATACTAGTACTAGTATCGGGACAACCCTACTTATAACCAAATAGATTTATGTATTCACAATTACGAAACTGCAATTAAATCAGTCTATGTATAAAAAAACTTGTCTTTCATTCAACGTCATACACTTCCATATATTGCCTTATGTGCACAAGGTGTTGGGGTAGTAGTGGCCAAAATTCCAATGTTTGCAAAGTGCGCACACACACACACCTCGTGTTACCACTGTGCTCACAACACTCTCACCTCTTCTACATGACCCACATACTGTAAGATCATATAGTGCTTCCATATTACTACATTTGCGGGGGCTTCTTTACAACAGATTTCTCATTACTCCTCTGCTTTATATCACTCTGGAAAAATGCACTCAAAACATATAAACAGCCTTCACAGTGTAGTATGAAAATCCCAAGCATGCATTTGCTAAAACCACACTTACATTTATGCAAGTAGACCAGCATATCATAAAAACGCTTGCATCTACTGCCAGGACCGCTTAGAAAGTCACAGGACATATTTGTTTTCCCAAATAGGAAAAAAATCATCAAACGATGTTATGAATGACAAATCAGTTTCCTTATCACATACAAAATCATGTAGTAATTTGCCCTCAAATATTTTAACCGCTTGCCGACAGCACCACGCAATTAGAATGGCATGGCTGCGCATAGCAACGTGTGTGTGTATAATATATATATATATATATATATATATATATAGTGGGAAATACCTTATTTACAGTGCCTCTTATTGATCTTTTAAAAGTGTTTTACAGTGCTAAACCTTTCACCCAATTTCTAAATTGTTGGGTTTGTGAATTTCAAAAGCCAGTATAAAGAAATAGTTGTAAAAAGGCACTTGTGGGTTTAACAATTTTTTTTCCGTACAATTCTCCTTTAAGGGGGTTGGCAGGGGGGGTGTCCAAACACACTTTTTCTAATAGGTGTGCATCGTTCTCATTTCAAAAAGTTGGGGGTATGAAAATAGTCCCTGTGTTATAACAGTCTATATACAGTGCCTTGAAAAAGCATTCATTCCCCTAGAAATTTTCCACATTTTGTCATGTTACAACCAAAAACGTAAATACATATCTGAAAAGTGTGGTGTGCATTTGTATTCAGCCCACTTTACTCTGATACCTCCAATTAAAATCTAGTGGAACCAAGTGTCTTTAGAAGTCACCTAATTACTAAATAGAGTCCACCTGTGTGTAATTTAATCACAGTATAAATACAGCTGTTCTGTGAAGCCCTCTGAGGTTTGTTAGGGAACCTTAGTGAATTAGCAGCCATGGAACACACCAGACAGGTCAGGGATAAAATTGTGGAGACGTTTAAAGCAAAATTAGGTTATAAAAAAATATCCCAAGCAATGAACATCTCATGGAACACTGTTCAATTAATCATCTGAAAATGGAGTATGATCCAACTGCAAACCTACCAAGACATAACCATCCACCTAAACTGACAGGTCGGGTAAGGAGAGCATTAATCAGAGAAGCAGCCAAGAGGCACATGGTAACTCTGGAGGAGCTGCAGAGATCCACAGCTCAGGTGGGAGAATCTGTCCACAGGACAACCACAGGGCACCGTACACACGGTCAGATTTTCCGAAGAAAAAATTTAGACGGAATTTTTTCATCGGATATTCCAACCGTGTGTATCCCCCATCTGACTTTTTCCGTCGGAAATTCCGACAGACTTAGAAATTCAGTTAGTCTGTATGAAATTCCGGAGAAAAAAAAATCATGCATGCCCGAAAACAATTTGACGCATGCGTGTTGTACGTCACCGCATTTTTGACATACGGAATTTGGTGTGTGTGTGTATGCAAGACAGCTTGAGGAATTCCGTTGGAAAAACTAAATCAGAGTTTATTCCGACGTAAAAAACAGTTGTGTTTATTAGTTGTGTGCTCCACAAATCTGGACTTTATATAAGAGCTTATGGACAAGAAGAAAACCATTGTTGAAAGACAGCCATTTGCAGTTTGCGAGACGCCATGTGGGGGACACGGCAACTATGAGGAAGAAGGTGCTCTGCTCAGATGAGACCAAAATTGAACTTTTTGTACTAAAACCAAAACGCTATGTGTGGTGGCCAACTAACACGCACATAACCCTGAACACACCATTCCCAAGGTGAAACATGGTGGTGTCAGCATCATGTAGTGGGGATGCTTTTTTTCAGCAGGGACAGGGAAGCTGGTCAGAATTGATGGGAAAATGGATGGATAGCCAAATACAGGGCAATCTTATGCCCTGTACACGATCGGAATTTTCTATGGGATAAAATCCGATGGAATTTTCCATTGGAATTCCGTTCAAGCTGTCTTGCATACACACTGTCAGACCAAATTCCGACTGTCCAAAATGTGGGGATATAAAACACTACGACAAGCTGACTTGATTCTGATGCATATTTTTTTTCTCCATCAGAGTTCCACACAGACGATCGGAATTGGAAAAGAAATCCTAACACATGTTCTATTTCTAAATTCCAACAGAAAAAAAAACGATGGGGCACACACACGGTCGGAATATCTGACGAAAAAATCCCATCAAACTTTTTTCATTGGAAATTCCAATCGTGTGTATAAGGCATTAGAAGAAAACCAGTTATGCCTCGTACACAAGATTGGACGGGAAAACCGGCCGTGTGTATGCGCCATTGCAGTTTTCCCGATAGAAAAACTGCCAAAAAAAAAAGGAGGACCAGCTCTCTTTTTTCAAACAAACTTTTATTACAATAGTAACAGAGGTGGATATTTAGACTCAATTGGTGTACCAATGTATGTATGATTTATTCTGTATAGTATCTATTGTGTTGTAATTTATGTATATATGGAGGGGAATTTCATTGCTCTCCATGTCTTGTTCCCTCCTCCTTTTTCAAAACTCCCCCTTTTTCTTTCCATCCTTCAGGGGGTGTTTGTGAGTGGGCGGATTGTGAGGGCACCATGTTTCTGAATGTCCCCATGCCTTTTTAGTTAAATACTGAGATTTCTGCCAACACTACCATATATGTGTACCAATAATGAGGTTATATTTATGTGTTGGATTAAGGTGATCGGGGGCTCCTGTTCTGGATGGGCCGTTTAGCTTTTTCTATCTCCCCATGTTCCGGCTTCTCTGTAGTTTCCACTCGGCACAGAGGGGGCTGTTCCAATTTTATTTACTTGTTCAGCCGATTCAATTCCGATCCGTCACGTGACCCTGGTCCTTCCGAGACCGGCGGCGGCTACTTCTCCCCTCCATCAGGTTCCAAGAGGGAGATGATGCTGCGTGCCGTTGAACTCGGAGGGCGTGTCCCCTCTACGCCATTTCCACCCCCCTCTATCTCCATCTTCCGGATTGGCCCCTATGCTAGGATATACAGTGTATAAAATGTAGGCATTTAGAGACCATTATCCCTATCAACAACAAGCCACATATGATTAGCGTCTAGCACAGCGAGTGAAGATATAGCCATTTAGTGGTATTTCTCTTGGATTTGTAAGGACATCACAAGCCTTCATCCTCCCCTTTTTTCCCTCTGCATATTTCTTTACCCAGATTTGTAACGGACACAGATTATCAGTGTTGAGGAGATTCAGCTTTTTGCTTTCTTGCGATCACCTCCCCACTGACGTTGGTGCTTATACCATCTTCTTTCTGTGGCTCTTTTTGGACAGCAAGATATACTTGGATATGCGTTTCCCCCTAACTGATATAATATTTTGGATCTCAAATGCCCCTCATTATATATTCATGCAGTAGTGATATGTTTCTCCATCTTTGAAACATGTCCACACAATGACTCAAATATTTTTCTTTTTGACCTTCCTAGGAACATGTTCGGCAGCAGGCTTGTCCTGCCATAGACAGGTATTACCTTCTACCTCAAGTTTTTTTGGGCGTGGTGGAGCGCCCTCTGTGGAGCTACAGTTGCCGGGACATTTTCTCCATCAGGTGCTGCGGTTTGCTCACAGTGTTGCGGGAGCCTTGCCTGATCACCACTTTCCTCTTAGGCTCCATTCACACCTAGGCGTTTTTACGCCTGTAGTGCTACGCCGCTGCCGCCAGAGGGATGAAAACACATGTCCCTCTATGGAGATGGTTCACATCTCCACGCTGAACGCCGGACGCCTGCCGCCTGAAAAAAGGTCCCGGACCTTTTTTTCAGGCGGCTTTCGGCGTTCGGCTAGGAGATGGGAACCATCTCCATAGAGGGGGTCAATCTGGGGCACATCTAGGCGGACAATACCGGCGTTTTGTCGCCGCAAATCGCGGTACAAAACGCCACTATTTGTACCGCGATTTGCGGCGACAAAACGCCACGAATTTGTCTGCCTAGGTGTGAATGGAGCCTAAATGGATACTCAATATATATTTTTAATACACATAATATATGCAGAATATGTCTCTAGGCATGGGACAATGAATTGATAAATAGTATGCTTTTATAAACTATATTTTCTCTTTTTTGTTTCTTTCTCTCTATTTCAGATATAAAAAAGTGTTGCTCCAACACAACTACCTAACCCTGAAGAAGAGGTTTACCCTTTATAACCTTGAAACGTCGGGTTCCTATTGTCAGATTCATGCCGATAGAATTGGTTAATGTATTATTGCAACTTTTCCACAACTGTCATTTGTGCATTGTGTTCTGTGTTTTTGCTGATACAACAAGTTCTCCTAATTGTCATATAGTGGTATTTTTATCCTTTTGGAAAAACATTAAAATAATATTTTTTTAACACTATTGTTTATGAGTTTTATCAGCCACCCAATCTAAAGTCCCAATTAGAGGATTCGCACTCTGAGTGATTTTTTTCTACAGCCCTCTTTTTTCCCGCCGGGATTCCCGGCGGTCTTTTTCCCCAGCAGTTTTCCTATGTGAAAAATTGCGATGAGCACACACACGGCCGGGATTGCCGACCCAGGCAGTTTTCTTGTCAGGAAAAAAAAAAAATTTACTGGGAGAACTTACCGGGCAGGTTCTCGGTTTACCCCTCGGAATTCCCGGCGGACTTTTTACCACCGGGAATCCCGACAGTGTGTACTAGGCATTAGAGTCTTGAGACTGGGGCGGAGGTTAACCTTCCAGCAGAACAATGACCCTAAACATGCAGCTAGAGATAAGATGAAATGGTTTAGATCAAAGTATATTCATGTGTTAGTATAACCAAGTCAAAGTCCAGACCTAAATCCAATTGAGAATCTGTGGCAAGTCTTGAAAATTGCTGTTCAGAGGCCCTTCATCTGACAGAGCTTGCGCTATTTTTCCAAGAATGGGCAAAAATGTCACTCTCTAGATGTGCAAAGCTGGTAGAGACATCCCCAAAATGACTTGCAGCTGTAATTGCAGTGAAAGGTGGTTCTAGAAAGTATTGACTCAGGAGGGCTGAATACAAATGCACACCATACTATTCACATATTTGTAGCAAATTTTTAAAACCATTTATCATTTTCCTTCTACTTCAAAATGATGTGCCACTTTGTGTTGGTCTATCACATAAAATTCCATAAAAATAAATTTACGATTTTGTTTGTAACATGACAAAATGTGAAAAATGTCAAGGGGTGTGAATACATTTTCAAGGAACTGTAACTTTTCAAAGGCACATCCAAGCAACCGAGAATGACATTATATAAACTATTCTGTCAGTCAGTGCAACCTATATTTACTTGGTGCTGGCAGGGATGGGTGATTAGCTGGCTGCTGAGTGCTAGTCTGACTGATCCCTTTCCTTGTTGTCCTGAATGACGGCAGCCATCTCCAGTATGTCAATCAGCCCTTATAATGTATTCATATCCTTGTAAGCAGCATGATCAGGAGACAGCGGGGTGTGTGGGGAGCATGCTGCTCAGCAACTACAGTACAGTATGGATCAGAACAGGGCCTAGTGTCCGTAGGGTCCCTCGGGGGATTAAACACAGATTTTATGTAGTGATATGTTTTCTTTGAAGAGAATTCAAATACTGGTATGTTTCTGATAAACGTTTTATTTCCTAGGTAAGGTGCAATGATATCAAAGAATGACAGCTACCAAAAAAAGGTTTCTAATAAAAAAGGATAGTCGCATCATTTCATATGACTTTCATGAAAAAAACATTCTGTGTTGTAAACCTAGGTGTTTTTTCATTTCAATGCATCCTATGCATTAAGGTGAAAAAACATCTTGCAGTGTCCGGACCCCCAGCCCCTTCGTTTTACTTACCTGAGCCCCGAATTTCTATGGGCACGTCCCCACCATCCTCCTCCTCTCCACGGAATCCAGGCTTTGATTGGATAGATTGCTAGTAGCACAGCCATTGGCTCCTGCTGCCGTCAATCAAATCCAATGATGCGGGGGCGGGGCCGAGGCATACATTCGGTGTCTATGGACGCCGAGTGTATGACTCAGGAGCACACCCGCAAGGTAATCCCCTCGGGAGAGAGCTTCCCAGAGGGGGTTATCTAATGCGGCGAGGAGCATTGAGAGCCACCGTGGGACCCCAGATCAGGGCCACTCTGTGCAAAACGAACTGCACAGCGGAGGTAAGTATGACATGCTTGTTATTTAGAAAATAAATAAAACACAAACCTTTAGTGTCATTTTAATGGCATCCAGTCTAAAGCCTTGTGCACACGATTGGATTTTCCAACAGGAATTGTGTGTCAACAGCCTGTTCCGGACAAATGTTGAATGGCAGGCTTTAAAAAATTTCATGGACAACGGTCTGTTGTCAGATTTTCCGATTGCGTGTACACAAGTCCATCGGACAAACACGCATGCTCGGAGGCAATGCTCACCAAAACACAACATTAGCAGAAGGTGCCCAATGGGTGGTGCTAAAGTGCTGAAAAAAATGTAGTGTAGTACATCACTATATTTGTGTTTGTTGGCCGACAATTCTTTGCAAGACAAATTCTTGGCCAACGCCCTTTGGACAAAAGTCTGACGCTTTGCCTGTGCAAAATCCGATCCGGTGTACGAGGCTTTAGTCTTCAATATTGAGGTGACCCACTTAGGGCTGGGGAAAAAAAAAAAGAAGATTTGAATCGAGTTGCAGGGTCAAATGGATTCAGATATTTTTTTTTTTTAATTCACCAGGACCGGCGCTGACACCGCGCCAGTCCTGAGGAGCTGCGGGCAGGAGTTTTTAGGTGATGCCGCGGCTTCAGCCTAGTCGGCGAGGCCGGATGCCGCGGACTAGGCCCAAGCCTCGCCTAAAAACTCCTGCCCGCAGCTCCTCAGGACCGGCGCAGTGTCCATCAAAAAAAAAAAAAAAAAAAAAAGCTTGATTCGAATCGTGAATCGAGTTTATTAAAAAAAAAAAAAAAAGGCCCAGCTCTAGGCCCACTTCTTGCAGCTATAACAGCTTCAACTCTTCTGGCAAGGCTGTCTACAAGGTTTAGGAGTGTGTCTATGGGAATGTTTGACCATAATTCCAGAAGCGCATTTGTGAGGTTAGATACAAAAATGAAACATGGTAAATAAAGTTTTCTCTATGTTGTTTAAAAACTATGGTGAAGTTTATTTATTTTCTTTAACCCCACTGAGGCACATTTAAAGTCCCACCCCATTTTGTATTTTTTGAATTGACAAACGTAAAGCTCTAAATGAATCTGTCATCGATCTTTTTATTCTAGCCTACTAAACCAACCAGCCAAAGACAGACAAGCAATTACTAGGGATGAGCTCGGGAGTGCTTGGATCCTAGTCTGAAACCAACCGGAGTGATCCCACCAAGAAGCAACTCATAAGCGGCTGAGGAATTCCCTGCCCCACAGCCACACATATGCATGCCCCCTTATGTACATGTGACTATAAAATGGGGAATGCCTCAGCAGTTTAGGATTAACATAGTACAGATGACAGCTTCCTAGAGGGATCCAAACACTGCTGTGCTCATCCCTAGCAGTTACACCTAAACAAGATTATAGGAGATAAATGCCTGACACAGACAGCACTCAGGCTTCTATGCTTAAAGAATTAAGATCACTGAATGACAAGCCAATATATCTTATTTTCTTAAATTCTTTCAAATGTGCCAATCCCACAAGATTAGTCACTGTCATAATAGTACCATATACACAAGTAAGCCTGACTGTGTGTCAATGATATGAATGCATTTTGTAGAATAATTATGTATATAGTAATGATCAATAGATATTCAGCAATTTTTTTTTGAAAGACAAGTTCCATCTAACAAACTTGATCCATTTATACGAGGTTGGTAAAATTTAAATCTGGGTATTGAAAAAGCTCTTTATGTGATGCACTTGGATTCTGCCAATTTGATGCGGTTACTCATATTATGCCTGGTACAGCAGTTAGGAATGCAAGGATTAGAGGCGAATGTTTGTATGTGGTTAAAAAATAAAGGCCAAAATTTACAAAGCTTTAACACCAGCCTAAAGCACTATTTTCAGCCATAAGACTGTCATTGTCAAATTTCATCAGATTCAACTGAAACTGGCTCACACACACACACACACACACACACACACACACACACACACACATATATATATATACATATACATATACATATACATATACACACACACACACACACATCTGCATGCCTCACTGTGTCCATGCCTCACTGTGTCCATGACTAGACTGGCATTCAACATGGGAGTCTATGGAAGGGGTGCCCGGTTTGAAAAATCGTTGCTCTCCAGCCGTAGGTCCCCCGGACAACAAACTTTGCTCACTTGTAGAGGAAGAGTGGGGCTACATGTGTGTTTGGGGTCCAGGGTTGCGCTCGCAACCACATGGCAGGTATTTAAAAGGGCCACATACAGGTACACGATTATGCCTGTCCATGCCATTCTGCCGATGTATATATACAGTGGGCAGTCCTTAAGCGGTTAAAATAGCCTAGATTCATAACAAGCAGTTAAAGAATAGAAAGGCTCTAAACAGCAATGCCCAACATAACCATAAGGGCTGTTCTTCAATGAATGGACATAAGAGGATTCAAGAAATCTTGACTACTGAGAAAAAAAAAGTGGGCAAGAACAACCAGCCTGAAAAAAAAAAAAAAAAGCAAGAAAATTAGTCACATTCCACACAAGCATCTGAGGAAGCAAAAATGACAACCACATAAAGGTTGGTAAGGGTATGAACTGGAGACCAAGATGCTTTTTTACAAACCTGTGAAACCAAAGCCTGATCACAGAAGCCCAGGATGCACTGTTTGTGGAGTGAGCAGTGACTGAAATCAGGGCTGCAGACTCAAAATGGAATAAGCCTGAATGATGCTCTTTTGAATCGAATTGATGCCATCTAGGTCAGCATGTAGGAGCTTTGCCCATGCAGCTAAAGCGTAAAAAACCAGGACAGAGGCCAAAACTGGACAAAATCAATGTTCCAGTAACAATATACCTAGTCCTCAATGCAGCTTTAGCCTTCCTATCAGTTGAACTCCTAAAGAATGAATATTCCTCGTCTCAGAATGATCGTAGTTCTATTAAAGAACCAAGGTCAAAAAGAAAAAAAAAATCAGTATGGCATAAAAAGCTGTAACCTGTTAAATATATCACTAGTTGTTTTTCAAACAATAAGGATTGTCACATATTTACCTTTTCCCCTTGCAGCTAAAAAGCTCTCATGTTCATTTCCTGTAATCAGGCGACAAATGTGCTTCCTCTTCTCTGAATGCCTCTGTTGTCCCATTTTGTGTGGTGCCACTCTGTATAGACTACACAACATGCCATAATTTCATCATTGGGGGAGTTGCTCTTTCATATCAGGCTTCCCAGAAGTCCTGGCAAGGCTTCTCCCATTCCACGATTGCTCAGTGATGCCCGCCCATTTCCACCCATGCCCCGTCCACTCCTGACTATGTTCAGCCCAAGCTCTGCCCACTCCTTTCTATCTTTACTGAGTCTTTTCTAGTCTGCTTGGCTTCTAGCTGTAACGGAAGACAACACCCATGAGAAAAGCATTGAGTGTGTACAGATTTAGCAGCAGGTAATACATGTCAATTTTAGTATTAACCGTTTTTTTTACTAGTAATGGCGGCAATCAGTGACTCTCTGCCCGTCAAGTCTTACTCTCCAGGCCCCGGCTACTACTGGGTGGAGAGCGGAGGAAGATCACTCCACCAGGGAAGGCAAGTAGATAAGCAGGCGGCTGGCTGGGACTTGAGCCAAGCAGAAGAAAATGCGAGCGGAGCCAAATGGGCATGCACCCAAAACTGAAGAAATATTCCCTCCTCTCCGACCAGCACATGATCATCAGAAAGGGGCACACCCCCTAAGCTAGTAGGAGCGGCAGAGCGAGGGTGTGCAATTCAGATTATTATTTTTTTTTTTATTCTGCACTGACCGTCTTTGAAATTGCCCCAGCCCTTGTTAAAATCCAATCCGGGAACAAAACTGGGGACTGTCCTCAATCCAGGGGACTGTCCCCAGAAACAGGGGATGTCTGGTCACCCTATGTTATTGTGGATGGGACACTGCTAGCTGCACCCACCGCAGCTTACAAGTTGGCACTGACAGCCGATCAGAAGCATGGCATCACACAGGAAACCAAGGAGGGAGAGAACTGCAGACTATGAGAGTCAGATTAAAGGTAAATGGGGGGGGGGGGGTCTGTGAAAGGTTGTTTTTTTTATACTCTGTACAGGGGGGCAGATCAGCTGGCTGCTATACACCATCTGCCGTGCTGATCTACAAACTGTACAGTATCTGATGCGGAGCTGTATACACTGTCCTGCAATTCTGAGCTGTATACTCCTGACAATATGTGTGGAAACAAGTTGAATACAGAAGACGGAGTGGATGGATTCTATAAGGGGTGGGGCTTATGAGAAGTAGGAGGAATCTGGCACCCCCATCCTAAAACTTCACCAGCCACAACTGGTCAGAGGTATGTAAAATAGACGGTGTGATACAAGGCATAAGGAATCATGGGAACTGTAGTTCCCCATGGGAGATGCAGAAGCTAGCTCAGTTAAAGGAAATTACATGCTAGCTCTGCTGAACTCCTCTCACCATCACTAGAATTAATCAAGCAAAGAAGGAATGAATAGGGGAATTAGAGACCACAATTGCATCTAAATGGTAGGAAAATCATAATCTCATTTATTACCATGTGTAACTTTGAGGTGTTTATACAAGGACATGCTGCTTTTAGTTGTACTTCAAGTCTGGAGACTGGTGGATCCACTGTTGGTAGGGATGCCCATTTCCTCAAAAGGATGTGTGAGACAAAACCTACTCAATACAAGAAACAAAATGTGCCCAGTTGAAATAAGGACACTAGCAAAACTTCTTACACCTACTTATAGGCAGTGCAATGTGGTCATTTCAGCGGGAATTAAGTTATTTTTCTACCCTTCTCCTGTGCATAAAATCTTTAGAACAGAATCAAAATAATTGCACATTAGAACACATATGAATGTCCTGTGTCTATTAATGGCTCTCAAAACTGAAAGTGCCAGGTCTTCGAACTCAGAATAAATTACACAGGGTTTCTTCCTGCTGATGCAGAGATATACTAAAATGTTTCACTACGCTTCATTCATATCCATTTCTGAAATGTACCACTACAGCAAAAAACGTCAAATGACATTTCATAAATGCGCTGGGAAGCTCTTCCTTTCCTAAAAGGCCCACCACCCATTTCCTAGCCTGTCAGTGTGTGCATTGGCACTAGTAGATAGTATTTATACCTAAAGAAAGTAGGCAATTCATAGCACATGCATAGAATTCTTAAGGGCAGAGCTGTTCTTTCTGTCCATCTCAATCCACTAGATTTCCACTTTCTTTATTCTGAATAAAAAGAATATGATTAGCTGTAATGGGCAACAGTCAGCTCTTCTGTCACACATTGCTCCTAAACCTAGCTGTGCTCTGTCCAGCCTCAAATAAAAGTACTGCAGGGAACCGTATGCATAATGTATGCACCAAACAGTCTCCGAGAGAGTTAAAAATATATATATATTTCTTAATCACTAGCTCTCCTGCACAAATCGATGTACCTGTATGGTCAGTCTGTGCAAGGAGTATAATGGCGCCGCGCACCGCGGGAGCATGCCTGCACACTCAATGTCAGTTGATGACCTGTGATTGCGGTGAGAAGAGGCAGGACTGGGAACTGCCTATGTAAATAAGGCAATGCCCTCTTGCAATCACAGCCCTCCCCTGAATCACAGTGCCCCTAGCAATCACAGCCCCCCCCCTCCAATCACAATCCTCTTGGAGTCATAGCACCCCTTTCCTCCCTTACATCACAGTCCCCCTTTCATTTACATCGAGCCTCCCCCGAACAGTCCTACCTAGACGCAGCAGGGCAGAAGTACTTATCAGATTCTCTGGGGTCTCCCGCCTGGCTGCCACTATCAGCCTCACAATAGGACAGGGGGCAGGCCTGGACTGGGGGCAGGGGTTGCGCAACTATTATGTTAACAAGTGGGTGACTTTTCTTAAAAAGACTTGTGCTCTTGCCGCAGATCTGTAGCACCTCCCACTCCCTGTCCTGTGAGAATGACAACAGCGGCTGGGCAGGAGACCCAAGAGAAGACATCCAGCTGCTAAATGGCACGACCACGGTCCAGATAAAACTGTCACTTGCTCCAGGTCCAGACCACAAACCCTGCTATAGAGTATCACTTAAGTGGCAGTTCTGAGTCTGCTGAGGTTTCTGACATTGCATCCAAGATGGTAGCACCCATCAGCAGTCTCAGGGTTTTAGGATGTCTACACAAGGATGCCTTTACAAGTAAGAAACATAAAAACATAACATGTTAAGTACACATTGAAACTTATGGGAAGACTGGTTGAAATGTAAAGGTCTGACGATGGAAATAAATCATAAAAAATGTCCATTACACGTAATGGTGTATTATGCTGAATCATATCTTCCTGATCAGGCAACAGTGAAAGTTTAAATAGAGGTTTCCATCTTCAGAGGACTTTAATGTATTAGCTTGCATGCACAGCTGTTATGGAATAAATTATGATTTAAATATTGCTTGTGTCAGATATTTTAGCAACATGACAAAAGCAGCTACTTTTGTAAATTTTATCCATGCTTAAAGTGGTAGTGAACTCAATATGAAAATCCACAGCTAGCATAATATCACTATGTAATGCATTTATAAAAACACAAAAGGTATACTCAGTCAAGACATCCTTTAAAAAACTATACACAATCCTGGGACACTCCATTCTAAAATGTAAAAACTAAACTAAATTTAGTAACATCTACACACATAGGACACCCAACGTTAGAGGGAATTTATTCTTCCAAAAGCAAATACACCTTTGCACACTGGTACTCAGGCCCGGATTTCCCACAAGGCCACCAAGGCTAGGCCTCGGGGCGGCAGGGTGCCAAGGGGCGGCAGCAGCATGGAGTCCCCTGACGCATACAGTAATGGCGGTAAGTTGCTTTCTAGCAGGACTAAATGTAGTGTGGGGGAAATACTAAGAAATAATTAAATTAATAAAATAAAAAAGTAATTAAGAAGTAAAGAATAAGAAAAATAATATTAAAAATAATAAGAAAAGTATACAATAATAAGAAAGAGTAAATGACAAGCTACAAATAAAAATAAAATAAAAAAAAGAGATTAAAAAGTAAAAAAAAAAAAAAAAAGAAACAAAAAATATTTGAACTAACTGTGCCGCCCCTGCCATCCGGTTGCCATTCTCTGTTGATTTGGGGGTGGGGGTAGTTTGGTTGGCGGGGAGGGGGTGCATTGCGGAACCTGGCCTTGGGGCGGCAGGGAGAGCAAATCCGGCCCTACTGGTACTGAGTAGTATTTGAGCGTTTCTCTTGTCCTTCAGCTTCTCTCCCTCACTCAGCTAGTATAAACCCAGTACTGACAAAGAGGGACAGGGAAGTGGCAAACAAAAATGGTGTGCAGGTGCTTGACACCCTCCTTATCAGCCGATGACATCATTGGTTTTTAGGGCACCGGTGGCTAGAAGGTTGTAATGGTGCCAGATAAAAACCTAAAGCTTTATACAACTAAAGGGCAGGCTTCACCCACTGGCTGGCTTGTATAACATCTGTGGGCAATTTTTAGGCATTTTGCCAAGGCACCCCTGAAGAAACCTGAAGGCACCCCAGTGTGCCCTGGAGCATTACATCAGTGTTCTCTGTTGCTGCAGCTTGTTTTGATATTTTTCCATTCTGGCCAAACCGGTGCCATCATTGTGGCATTCCGTCCTATTCCACACCTGTACTTCTGCTCTTTCGCCTGTATCACTGCAGAAATCTTGCATATGCGCAATACAAGTAAACCAAGGCCCTTTTTCATCCAAGGTTGAAATGGTGCCTAAGGCCCACATAATCAATCAGAATACACATGCAAATATCTTACTCGTGATTGGTTATTGCACAGCCAGCAATAGAGTTATCATTTCTCTTCGCTCCCTGCATTGATCCTGTATATCAACCCTGTGAGGTAGATTGTCACATGTTTTTTTTCCAGGAATTGATGGATGAGAACTTTCTTGGGATTATAGTGCAATGTCCAGAAGTACTGCCGACAAAAGGCATGACACATAGCTGTCTAGACTGGCGGCACACAGCATGACCTCAATCTGGATACAAATGCGTATGCACAAGTGATGTAGTTAAAAGAGCATAATATCTCCTAAATGGCGTACCTTGGAATTTTTTTTAAAGCCCCCCCCAACTAGCAAGTCACATTATACTGCTTTACGTGGCACCAAGTTATCCATGAGAGATTACTACCGCTTTAGAATGACCAAATTGGTTTTTGAATATATAATGAAGTTCTTGGATTCACTTTCTGACCCCGCTTGTAGCTTGAATAACAATCACTAGGGTTGCATCTCATCTAGCCATCTTTTTGAACGTGTTCCTAGCTCTTTACTCTTCCAGCCTAAATGTAATTTCATAACAGAGTTTTTGACTTCTATTAAGATGCTCAAGTAGATGTAAATCCTAAATAAATGGCTGGTAGTTTGCTAAAAACTTTAGTAAAAAACAATTGCCATGTTTTTTTTTTTTTAGAAAGTACCATTTTCGCCTTTTCATCCTATGGTACACATCAGTGCAGCCTCTTTCCAGCCCTTTTTCTCTCTACATGCATGCACCCCAGTGATGGCTGCTGATGGTGACAGTGCACCATGCCTGTGCAGTGTGCATTGGCATTGCCACTCTAGTCTCCATCTTGACAGCATAGGACAGGCTAACAATGCAGGAGCAGATTTGGAAAACCGGGACAGAATGTTATAAACCTAAAACAGGAAATGCTCATTGCTGTTCATGGCAGGATCAAATTCCATTTTAATATATTGGGTAAAAAATATTGAGAGTGACTTTCAAAATTACCGTATTTATCGGCGTATAACACGCACAGGCGTATAACACGCACCCTAACTTTAAGAGGGAAATTTCAGGAAGAAAAACTATCCACAGCACCCTGCGTATAACACGCAGGCACAGTTTACCCTTTATTTTCAGGGTAAAAAAGTGAGCGTTATACGCCAATAAATACAGTACATTAAATAAGATACAGATTAGAGCTGTCTCTTTAAATATGCAGTTCAATTGTTTATCAATATCATACAACTGCATGTAGAACTTCAGGTTTATAATTTTGGGATTTATCTGTAAAGAGTTGACTGTATATCTGGATGCCATAGTCAGTTGCATACAATTTTGTTATGAAAAGAAAATAAATTCTTTAGGTGGAAATGCAATTGGCTTAGTCCTCTACTGTTAAATCAGGGCCACACTGGCAACGTGTTCTGTTGAATGGCTCGTTTATGTTTTTTTTTACTTTATTTTTTTGTGCTGACGATTTATTTGTGTCATGTTTGTACTAGGTTTAAAACCTCAACAAAAATAATTTTCAAAAAATAGGATACGGATTACGAAATCTGCAAAAAGGGGTTTTGGGACTTAAAATTAGGTGCATGATAGCGTGCACATCCATCCCTAAATCAGAACTTTTTTTTTTATCTGCAAGCCTTGCCTCGCAGATCTTGGTTTGCTACACTGCTTATTTAAAACATTTTATATACAAGTATTTCAAAGAGCTACACATCTTCCCCCCCCCCCCTTACCCCTACTTACTTTCTTACTATTTGGGCAAAACATTAGGTCCCATTTGGTACCTTTTTTCATTTTTTTTCAGAAATGCTATGCGTTTGTGCCTGATGAGTGGCAACTGGCCACGAAACACGTTGAGCCCATCAATGTCATCATGTTCCCAACACATAGCTTGACCTCAAATGTTATTCATTTGTATCCTATAACCTATTTGAATCCATTACTCAATAAGCATTTGACTTTTTACACTAATCACTTCCATGGGATTCTATGCAGGTCAGGTACATCACAGCTTGGGCACGTTTGACATCTGTCATAGTTACACTATTTGTTGGCAAATGTAATAATCCTTGTCATCCCAATTCCTCATCCTGTTATATTGTTTACTAAGCAACATTTAAACACAACTGAAAATTATACAGGGAAAGGATTGTCAGATTTGCCTGCAATGACAGCAAATTAGACACCAAATTACTTGTATCACATTTAGGCAGATCTCCTTGTTACAAGGGTTCTTTACACACTTTTTTTATACATTTTACAGCCATCTTCATCACAGGGTGATGACTTGTACTAAGCTGCAAGGTCAGTCAGCTTGCCAGACAGACTAGTCACCTGACACTCTCAGACACGATCAATTACTACTCCTCCTGCCCTCACTGTTTCCAACGAAAACATAAAAAAGGCAGAAACTTTTTTGAAGACCCTTTGTATGTCTTATACCTAGGGTAAGGCAGGCCATACACTGTTCAAATCTTGGCCGGTTCAGCTGAATGCACCAAGTTGATCGATCAACTTGGGTACAACCTGCGGCGATCGCTAGCAGCTGCCAAAGCTGCTAGTAATCACTGTCTTCTCCTGACAGGGACCCCCTTCCCCATTGGGTGAAGATAGTGGCCCAGCTGGAGGGAAAGAAATTTGCTCCATGTATGACCGGCCTAGGTGTACCTTCCTGAAAGATGCACTAAATCAAAGTCCTAAGCAGAACAGTGATATGCAACTTAAGTAAACACAGACATATTCCTCTATGTGACAGCCATGGGCTGTGTTCATTGTGGGTATGGGGTTATTATCACAGTTGTACCCAGGGGGGCTGGGGGTGGTTTAGTGTACGGTCCATGAAAGTGCACTTACGCTGTAATAACTGTCACGAAAAAAATCAAACTTGCTTTGAGAATAAGGAAAAAAAAAAAAAATGAATTTCCAACAATGAACAGGAAAGGAATTAATGGAGAATGTTGGCAAAGACTGTATTTGTGCTGTATAACTCAGTCTGTGTGCAGACACAGTAATTATGCTAATGGACTTCTAAACTGATAAGAGATTACAAAGACCATTACTCACTTTAATATTTCAGAAAATGCAGACTATCTAAAAAAACCTGCACAAGATAATGTGCCTTATGCTCCCAATCTGATGCAAAAATCCCTGAAAGGAAATAGCTTTATTTCTCTTTAGCCAATACCACCTTATAATTTGTCAGTTTATTCTCATACCAAGTAGAGTCCTTGCTAAAGCATTTATTATACTTGATTGAAAATGTTGTTTAAAGCAGGACTAAAGAAATAAAAAGAGTGTTAGCAGGTATAGTAGGAGTCTGTGGGCCAGATTCAGATAGGTCAGCGGATCTTTAGATCCAGCCGGCCAGCCTGGAACTGCAGCCTAAGATCCGTCGGTGTAAATCACTTACACCTGTCGGATCTTAGGGAGATCTATGAGGAACCTGATTCTATGAATCAGGCGCATAGATCCGACCGACGGAACTCAGAGATACGACGGCGTATCAGGAGATACGCCGTCGTATCTCTATCTGAATCTGCCCCGTATGTTTTGTTCTGCCACAAAACCTCTTTGCCTGCTTGCTATCAATTTAATTAATTGGACGCCGATAGCAGCACCTGCAAGATCTCAGGAATAAGAGCCAGATGCCAAGATGATGTAGCCGTCACGTGCATGCTCAGGAAATTACATCATCTGTGGCTGACCAATAGAGAAGACCAGTGGCGGGCCGTCCATAGAGGGTACACGGGTGCCGCCCCCCCATCCATGCATCAAGCCCCCTGATCTACATACAGGGCACCAGACCATGGATTCCAATGGGGGGGGGGGGAGTGGATTTTGAAGCCCGAAGCCCACCCAGTTGTGTGTGAGCAAATGAACATTTACTATTTTCACACTAAATCTCCTCCCCGCCAATCAGGAAGCAATTCGTTAGACCTGTTTCCCAATTGGCCAAAACGTCAAGCGAGTGGAGATGCACGTTGAAAGCTGCTGATCGCTCTTGCTATGCTAGAGGGGACACCAGAGCCGCTGACTACACCTCGCCACCCACCGCGCTGGAGGGGACACCAGAGAAGCTGACCGCCAGCTAGATGGGGTAAGCACCGATGGGCAGACAGTAGTAAGGGGGGGGGGGGGTCATTTAGTGCCAAGCCAGCCAGCAATAAAAAACACCAGCCGCCACTGGAGAAGACAAATCTGCAGATCCAGAAAAAAGACCAGAGGAAGCAGCAATGGCATCAAAGTCACAGTGGCAAATGCAGACCTCACTTCATCCCAGATAGTAAGAATAAACTTTGCACAAGTTTGTGGCAGTGTTGAATTGTAATGCCGCGTACACACGACTTTTTCATGACGTGAAAAATAAAAAAATTTAAATTGGTCATTAACCACTTACCCCCCGGACCATATTGCTGCCCAAAGACCAGAGTACTTTTTGCGATTCGGGACTGCGTCGCTTTAACAGACAATTGCGCGGTCGTGCGACGTGGCTCCCAAACAAAATTGGCGTCCTTTTTTTCCCACAAATAGAGCTTTCTTTTGGTGGTATTTGATCACCTCTGCGGTTTTTATTTTTTGCGCTATAAACAAAAATAGAACGACAATTTTGAAAAAAATGAATATTTTTTACTTTTTGCTGTAATAAATATCCCCCAAAAATATATAAAAAAACATTTTTTTTCCTCAGTTTAGGCCGATACGTATTCTTCTACATATTTTTCGTAAAAAAAAATCGCAATAAGCGTTTATTGATTGGTTTGCGCAAAAGTTATAGCGTTTACAAAATAGGGGGTATTTTTATGGCATTTTTATTAATATTTTTTTTACTAGTAATGGCGGCGATCAGCGATTTTTTTTTTGGTATTGCGACATTATGGCGGACACTTCGGACATTTTTGACACATTTTTGGGACCATTGGCATTTTTATAGCGATCAGTGCTATAAAAATGCATTAGATTACTATAAAAATGCCACTGGCAGTGAAGGGGTTAACACTAGGGGGCGGGGAAGGGGTTAAGTATGCCTGGGTGTGTTCTTACTGTGGGGGGGGGGGGGGTGGCCTCACTAGGGGAAACACTGATCCTCGGTTCATACAGTGTATGAACCGAAGAAAAGCATTTCCCCTGCTGACAGGAACGAGAGCTGTGTGTTTACACACACAGCTCCCGTTCCCCGCTCTGTACCGAGCGATCGCATGTGCCCGGCGGCGATCGCGCCCGCCGGGCACACGCACGGGAGTCGGGGGCGAGCGGGGGGCGCGTGCGCGCGCCTCCGGCGGCGCGCGTGCGCCCCTAGTGGCGGCTAAAAGGTAGGACGTCATAATACGTGATCTCGCCTAGGAGAGCCACCTTGTGGACGTATTATGACGGTGCGGCGACGGCAAGTGGTTAAAAAACAGTCGTGTGTAGGTTCCAGAGCATTTTTCTCGACGTCAAAAATGGGCATTGCGCTAATGGGCATGCTCTAAATTTTCTTGTCGTTTTTCACGTTGTGAAAAACAGTCGTGTGTAGGCTTTAACGACGGGAAAAAACCTGCATGCTCAGAATAAAGTTATGAGACGGGAGCACTCGCTCTGGTAAAACTAGCATTTGTAATGGAGATAGCACATTCGTCACGCTGTAACAGACTGAAAAGCACAAAGACTGAAAAGCACGACTTGTCTCTCACCAAACTTTTACGAACACAAAATCAGCAAAAGCAACCCAAAGGGTGGCACCATCCGAATGGAATTTCCCCTTTATAGTGCCGTCGTACGTGTTCGTCACCAGGCTTTGCTTGAGCATTTTTTTTTTCATGATCGTGTGTATGCAAGGCAGGTGTATTGTCACATTCTGCTGCCTATCGTAGAATGCTGCGGAAGTCATGTGGCGGCCAACTGCGCGATGCGTTCCAAACGCAAGTGCGATGCATTCCAATGGATTCACGACAGTACACCAGTGAAACCTCGGTCGGCATCCAGGCTCTTTCCTTAACATCCCCGTGGATTGGAGGATGTTAAAAAAAGAGCCAGGAGGCCGAGCGAGCGGAGCGGACTGGCCACTTTCCTCTAAATCCACGTCGCCCTGAATGCCGGGTTCCCTGGTGTGTACTGTCGTAAATCTATTGGAACGCATCGCACTTGCGTTTGGAACGCATTGCGCATGCGCAGTTAGCCGCCACGTGACTTCCGCAGCATTCTACGATAGGCAGCAGACTGACACTACACAGGCTTGACAAGAATCACGATGAGAAAAACATAGTTTTTTCAATGACATTAAAAACGGTCGTGTGTACGTGGCATAAGTCTGTTAACTTGCTGCACATTTCTAGTTGACACTTTGCAGCAAATTTGCCTGGCAAGTCTATAGCAAGAGCAAAGTTGTAGTGGTGAGTCTTCAGCAAAAAACATGCAAGTATACATCATGGAAATTCAGCCACAGTGACCCCCTGAGGTGGGAGGACTATTGTACAACATAACTGAACCAAAATTTACAGCCGACTTGCAAAATGGTTGCAAAGAAAGTTGATCTTGAGTCATGCAATGCACACTTGCTTCAATTGTGCAACAAACTTGTGAAGCCTGGCAAGTCTAGCAATAGCTTAGCAAGTCATTTTCAAACTTGCAGCTCAATTGCTTGCCATCTGGGACTGTAAAAAAAATAGGGCTCTAGAAGGGAAGTCTATTTTAATGTGCAAGTGGGCTGTGCATGCTTGCAGATTATGGCAAGGGTTCTGCGTAGAAACAGCAGCACAGTTCTGCTGTATTGTAAACTTACAGTATGCTGCAAGAAATGCCTTATTTGCGATTCCCAACCTCCATAAAAATGCTAGTTGCCTGGCTGACTTGGTTTTTGATTTGCAATTTCAAGCATACCAGATAAGAGCAAGCTAGCGCTCTCCTGAGACAAACTCCAGCCTGTGTGAGATGTGGTGCACAGCAGGGCTCCCGTCAGTCCGTCTTCCATTTGAATTAATTTAGTGGACACCCGCTTCCAAATCAGTTTCAAGCATGCAGCCATTATAATCTGTGTAATGCCAACATCAGAATTATTGAACTGTATACTTGTTTCTTGTCAGTGACTCATGGTATTGAAGCCAGACGATGAGAATGAATGCCAGGAAATAATCAATTCAGAAAGAAAAATCTGGAATTACAACCTTTACAGGGAGTGCAGAATTATTAGGCAAATGAGTATTTTGACCACATCATCCTCTTTATGCATGTTGTCTTACTCCAAGCTGTATAGGCTCGAAAGCCTACTACCAATTAAGCATATTAGGTGATGTGCGTCTCTGTAATGAGAAGGGGTGTGGTCTAATGACATCAACACCCTATATCAGGTGTGCATAATTATTAGGCAACTTTCTTTCCTTTGGCAAAATGGGTCAAAAGAAGTACTTGACAGGCTCAGAAAAGTCAAAAATAGTGAGATATCTTGCAGAGAGATGCAGCACTCTTAAAATTGCAAAGCTTCTGAAGCGTGATCATCGAACAATCAAGCGTTTCATTCAAAATAGTCAACAGGGTCACAAGAAGCGTGTGGAAAAACCAAGGCGCAAAATAACTGCCCATGAACGGAGAAAAGTCAAGCGTGCAGCTGCCAAGATGCCACTTGCCACCAGTTTGGCCATATTTCAGAGCTGCAACATCACTGGAGTGCCCAAAAGCACAAGGTGTGCAATACTCAGAGACATGGCCAAGGTAAGAAAGGCTGAAAGACGACCACCACTGAACAAGACACACAAGCTTAAACGTCAAGACTGGGCCAAGAAATATCTCAAGACTGATTTTTCTAAGGTTTTATGGACTGATGAAATGAGAGTGAGTATTGATGGGCCAGATGGATGGGCCCGTGGCTGGATTGGTAAAGGGCAGAGAGCTCCAGTCCGACTCAGACGCCAGCAAGGTGGAGGTGGAGTACTGGTTTGGGCTGGTATCATCAAAGATGAGCTTGTGGGGCCTTTTCGGGTTGAGGATGGAGTCAAGCTCAACTCCCAGTCCTACTGCCAGTTTCTAGAAGACACCTTCTTCAAGCAGTGGTACAGGAAGAAGTCTGCATCCTTCAAGAAAAACATGATTTTCATGCAGGATAATGCTCCATCACACGCGTCCAAGTACTCCACAGCGTGGCTGGCAAGAAAGGGTATAAAAGAAGAAAAACTAATGACATGGCCTCCTTGTTCACCTGATCTGAACCGCATTGAGAACCTGTGGTCCATCATCAAATGTGAGATTTACAAGGAGGGAAAACAGTACACCTCTCTGAACAGTGTCTGGGAGGCTGCGGTTGCTGCTGCACGCAATGTTGATGGTGAACAGATCAAAACACTGACAGAATCCATGGATGGCAGGCTTTTGAGTGTCCTTGCAAAGAAAGGTGGCTATATTGGTCACTGATTTGTTTTTGTTTTGTTTTTGAATGTCAGAAATGTATATTTGTGAATGTTGAGATGTTATATTGGTTTCACTGGTAAAAATAAATAATTGAAATGGGTATATATTTGTTTTTTGTTAAGTTGCCTAATAATTATGCACAGTAATAGTCACCTGCACACACAGATATCCCCCTAAAATAGCTAAAACTAAAAACAAACTAAAAACTACTTCCAAAAATATTCAGCTTTGATATTAATTAGTTTTTTGGGTTCATTGAGAACATGGTTGTTGTTCAATAATAAAATTAATCCTCAAAAATACAACTTGCCTAATAATTCTGCACTCCCTGTACATTTCTCTCTGTACAGCATTACTCAAAAAATAAATAAATATTAAAATAAATGCCAGATGGCACTCAGAATCAACTGTAAAAGGTGTGTGTCAATCAAACTTCGATAAAAGAGCATTTGATACAAGATGACGCATGAAGGAGAGATCCAAAGAAGCCCAACTGTCCATGTACAAATTGCAGGCCAAGCTGTCAAAAAGACTGCTGTGTAACCATATCAAGAGGGGACAGTTTAAAAACCAAGAGGGAAAAAGTAGTTGTAACACAGTGACAGGTAAAATGGTCACTTAACACGATTTTTGTAAAAAAAAAAAAAAAAAAAAAAAAAATGAAGGAATTGCTGACAAAAACCATTCAGGTCTGGTATGGATTTTGAGGGGACACCCCCATGTGTATGGATTTGAAAAGAACACCCCCACGCCAAAAAAAAAAAAAAAAAGGATCATGGGGTCCCCCCAAAATCAATACCAGACCCTTATCCGAGCATGCAGCCTTGCAGGTCAGGAAAGGAGGGTTGCTTGATGGGGATAAGGGCCTCTTCCCGACAACCCTGGGCATTGGTTGATCATGCAACGTCACAAGGGGCGGGTTGTCCATTTGACGTCACCAGATGGCCATGCCCCATGGCTATATAAGAAATGGCAGACACCAGGAGCTGACACAACACAGGAAGACAGTTATTTATTTTTAGCGGGCAGCGGACAAAGAAGACATCACCGGAGATCCAAGAGAGAAGAAACCAGCAGAGTGTGGAGAAAACCAGCAAATTAGAATAAAAAAAGTGAAATCATTTTTTATTTAAAACAAAAAAACAAACACACACACACACTTTAAAAACATGCCCGGTCCCGCCGAGCTTGCACGCAGAAGCGAATGCATGCGTGAGCAGCTCCCACATATGAAACCACACATGAGGTGTTGCCGTGATCGGTAGAGCGAGAGCAATAATTCTAGCCCTAGACCTCCTCTAACTCAAAACATGCAACCTGTAGAATTTTTTAAACGTCGCCTATGGAGATTTTTAAAGGTAAAAGTTTGTCGCCATTCCATGAGCGGGCGCAATTTTGAAGCGTGAGATGTTGTGTATCAATTTACTCGGCGTAACATTATCTTTCACAATATAAAAAGATAAAACTTTACTGTTTATTTTTTAGTCCAAAAAAAAAAAAAGTGTAACTTGCAAGACCGCTGCGCAAATACGGTGTGACAGAAAGTATTGCATCGACCGCCTATTCTCTAGGGTGTTAGAAAAAAAAGTATATAATGTTTGGGGATTCCAAGTAATTTTTTAGCAAAAAAAAAAAGTTTTTAACCCATAAACAATTCTCAAAAAGAGGCTCGGTCCTTAAGTGGTTAATGGACTGTTTAAGGCTGGGTTCACACTACTACACTACTTTCATCCTACTTTGCTCTGTGTTCAATGTTTCCCTATGAGAGCGTCTTGTAGCGTCCTACACAAGTCGGTCCGACTTTGAAAATGCTCCCTGTACTACTTTTGGTCCTACATTGATCCTACTTCAGGCCCATTGAATATCATTGAAGTCGGACCAAAGTAGTATCCTGTTCATGAAAGTAGGATGGATGTAGGACCAATGTAGGATAAATGTAGGACCAATTTAGCAGAGCAAAGTAGGATCAAAGTAGTGTAGTAGTGTGAACCCAGCCTCAACCTACATATGAATGTTATAATCATTAGCACCTGCTTGGTATATCTGGTTAATCATACTCCTGACTCGAATCCTACAAAATCTGACTTTGTGCAAAGTGTGCAAGTGTAGTTTGAAGCCAAGGGGTAGTCGCATATTGATTTGATTTAGGTTTTTCTTCCGTTCGCGCTCTTCGCATTTTGCAAGTTGATAAAAATTTAATTATATATTTTTGAAAGCATTTTTACTGTACAGCATTTCCTCACACCCGCCAAAAAAAAAAAACTGTTGCACAGTGCTGTATGTCAGTGCTACCAGCCATTGTCTCTGATCACTGACACAGCAGTACAATGTCACCAGCCCAGTGCTGCCAGAAAGTATCCCTATACCTGTTGCCCAATCACAGTGTTCCTAATCACCTTTGCACCAGTCACAGTGTACCTAAACACCGTCACATCTAGCCCCCAGTGTCCCTCATCACCGCCATGTCATCCCCAGTGTCCCTGATCGGTGCCACACATGTAGGATGCATCTGTGCATGGATTGTTCTTCAGAGAGCATTTGACAGGCAGTGAGAGGGCATTGAATGGGAACAGGCAGGGCCATAGATAAGGGGGTACCACCAGTCCTCCCATATGGGGCTTGGGCCAGCAGGGGGCCCAGGCCGCAGGGTGAAATGGATGTGGGCAGGGAAGGCAATTAATGGAACCAGTCCTCATGGCTCTCTGCAGCAGCTGAAAACTAGCATCGTCTCCTCTCCCCCCCCCCCCCCCCGGCTTTCAGCTGCTGCAGAGAGCCATACAAAGTATCAGTTCCAGTAATTGCTCCCCCCCCCTCATCGATCACCCTCCCTGTGAACCATGTTTCTCCCTGGTGCATGCCCCCCATCCTGCAGTGCCAATGGCTTCCATTCTCTCCTTACCACTGGCAGCTGCAAGCACACAATAGAATCCTTTAAAAATTTAAAATGGCAGAGGGTTAGATAAATGTCATTTACTAGCCCCTTTCCTGAAGGAACACAAAGTGTGATCAGTACAGATCACTCACTGTGTTCATTCATAACTGAAGCATTGACTGTATGGGGCCCTGTGGTTTCTAACAGCAGCCCTGGGAACAGGTGTATTGGCGTTTCCACCTTGCCATTCTCCAACTCCACACGGTGCTCAGACTGTCATGCTGCCGATGCCTCTGTATAGGATAGATCACTACAAGAAAAGTCACCACTCAGGAAATCATCAATAGCGGTCTTCCTTTATTGAAATAAAACAGTCAACACGTTTCGGCCATCAGGCATTGTATCGTTTTCTCACCACCTGCTTTACCTCCTTGGACCCTGCACAATCACCCCTATTCACTTGAATGGGTCATGATCTTCAGGTGCACAAGGGGTACAATTCCTGCCACAGCTGCAAAGCATTGCAACCATGGCATGTACACACCCCTGGCCATTGCAGGGGCGGTGGTTAAGAGGTGATAAAACTGCAGCTTAACAGTAAGGTTTTACCATCCCTCAACCTCACGTGTCAATTAGCCCTAATAGTGCAGCCAGTCACAGTTCTCCAATTATCACCACACCAGCCAGTGTCGCCTGACCAGTGTAGCTATAATCAGTTTTGTTGATTGCCACCAGACCAGTGCAGCAAGCAACAGTTTCACTGCCACACCAGTGTATGCCAGCAACAGTGTTGCCTATCACCGCCACACAAGTCGCAGCATCGCCACACCAGTGTAAGCCAGCAACAGTGTTGCCTATCTCCGCCACACAATTCGCAGCGTTGCCACACCAGTGTAAGCCAGCAACAGTGTTGCCCATCACCGCCACACCAGTGTATGCCAGCAACAGTGTTGCCTATCACCGCCACACAAGTTGCAGCGTCGCCACACCAGTGTAAGCCAGCAACAAGTCCCTGAGTGTCACCACACCAATGCCAGTGTCACCAGACCAGTGCAAGTCAACAGCAGTGTTCTAGATTGTTGCCACACTAGTTGCCAATGTCACCAAACCAGTTTAAGCCAGCAATAGTGTTCCTTTTCACCACTACAACAGTGCAGTGTTGCCTTTGCCTGCTGCCCGTACTGACCCTGGCATTTTGATTGACCATGTCTCTGCCTGCCGCCTGAACTGACCCATCTGCACGTTGCGAGACTCTCTTGCTATGCCCGTTACTTTGAATGACACCAAATTGTGTCGCGATTCTGCCGCAATTGTTGCCTGACAATTCACGGTAAAATCAAGCAAACAGAATCGGTGGGCGCTTTCTTTTACTTCTTTTGAGCACCTGACATCCCGCAATTCTGTTTGCACAATTTTACCGCAATTTGTCGAGTGACAATTGTAGCAGAATCGTGCCACGGTTTGGTCCCATTCAAGGTAACGGGGATTGCAAGGGTGTCCCGCAATTTGTGGCGTTTACGAATCGTGGGCAGAATCGCAAAACGGAATGCCATGGTATGAATAGAGACTAAATTGAAGAGATTTTTATAACAAATATGTCATACTTTTCTGCTCTGTGCAATGGTTTTACACAGCAGCCACGATCCTCCTCTTCTTGGGGCCCCCACTGCTGTTCCTGGCCCCTCTTCTTTACCGAGTGCCCCCATAGCAAGAAACTTGCTATAAGGGCACTCGTGCGTGCGCCATCCCAAGTCAGTATAGAGTGGGTCAGCCCCATCCCCCCCCCCCCTCATCACTGGCTGTGATGGACAGCCAATGAGGAGAGAAAACCAAGAAAGCTGCTGCTCTCATGCACATTATTGGATCGCGATATGGCTTATTTGGGGGTAGCTGCATGCCAAGGGTTTTTTGCCTTTTTTTTTTAAAGGTAAAAATAAATAAAAATCTTCTGCCTTTAGAACCACTTTAATATGAAAGGCCTGTTTGGGTTTACTGTAGCTAGCATCATGTGGAAAGGTGGGACAAAGCAGAAAAAACGCTCTGACAAGATTATGCATGTCTGTGCCAAGAACATTTTGTCTTATTTTCTAGCTGAAAGGCTTAGGTCATCCTCTTTATTATGCTGTGGCCTGGTCCCAGCAAGCGGCAACTAGTTGCAGATGTATGAAGTGATCAGTGGCAGAGTAATGCTGTCCCCAAATTACAAGAAATAGCAGCATCAGTATGAAAAGAAGAGCGTGATCCTGAAAATTATCAAGACTAATAAAAAAGGACCAATAATAAAAAGTGTTACTAAAATGTAATGATGCAGTGTTATTGATCTCATATCTTAAAAAGTTTTGCCGTAATCTTACCATGCTTTCTAATAATTTAGGTTGATTAAAAAGGGCAATAACCTCTATGAAATAGACACAGCTAAACTAGGCTTCTTAAAATCATGCAACAATGTACTAAATATATTTTTAGTGCCGGTTCACACAGGGGCAACCCGACTTACAGCGCGACTTTTCAAGGCGATTTGGAGGCGACTTCAGCGCGACTTAGAGCCGGTTCACACAGGGGCGACATGACTTCGGGGGCGGCTTGGCCAGGCGACATGAAGACGACATCTAAGGCGACTTGCAAAATGACTTCTGTATATAAGTCAATGCAGGTCGCCCCGAGTCGCCCCCGAAGTAGTACAAGAACCTTTTTCTAAGTCGGAGTGACTTGCGTCGCTCCTATTAGAACGGTTCTATTCACTAGAATGGGACGCGACTTGTCAGGCTGCTGCGTCGCCTGACAGGTCGCCCCAGTGTGAACCGGGTCTTAAAGTTACCTCCAGGACAGGCGACTTTGGCTGTGGCCAATCACAGAATAATCAGCTCTGTGGGAGGGAGGGGTTTGCCTGGGTAAACTATTTTATTTTCCTGTAAAGTTGCTTTAGTTAAAAATGGAGATCTGATTTTGGAGGCACCTTCCATTGAAATCTATGGGTACAAGTTGCCTAGAAGTCGGATTGAAGTAGTACAGGAACCTTTTCTGAAGTTGGAACAACTTCAGTAGTGTACATTAAGACGGCTCCATTCACTTCAATTGAATTTCTCATGTCCAGCGACTTGGGATCCGACTTGTCAGACCTCAAGTTGCCCCAAGTTGCTGTAGTGTGAACCGGCACTTAGGAATAGAAAAAAAAAAAAAAAAAAAAGGGGAAATCTCCAGCTCAGTAAAAAGTAAAAGTTTCTTTACAAATTCATCAAATCATAGAAATGATTAATCACATTAATTAGAAAAGAAACTGGATATTACAGTCATTGATCAGACTCTGATAACGGCATATAGTTCCAGGGCAACATTTCATTTATGTTAACAAATGTGCTTGTATTGTGTCCCAATTTATACTTTCCTATTGTATAAAAATGTATTAAAAGTAGTGCAATTGTGTGTTGACAAATGGATAACAAAAACTAACACACACTGGGGAAAATTGACTAGAACTGGAGAAGACAGAATTTAGAGCAGCTGTGTAAAGTAACCAATCCGCTTCTAGCTTTCAAAGCTTACCTGATAAAACTGAAGTTAGAAGCGGATTGGTTGGCATATGGTCTGCTTCAGTCTAAAGGGCAGTTCATACATGCACGGTTTTGCACATGCCTGCACAGTGCATTTATGACAGACCATACATTTCAATGGACTGCCAAACACGTGGAAACGCACAAAAAGCATGGCAGGCACAACTAAACTGCATGGTGCCATCTGCTTTGGTGGCCACAGACCCAGTCACATTTATGAAATGAGTGGGAGTGCTATTAAAATGTAATGACAGCTACATGCATCTGCTGATGACAGCGCGTTCCCGTATGGTGCAGGAAACCGGGTACGTCTACGAGCGTTGCTGCAATGCAATTGGTGTGAGCCGCTCCTTGGGCTAGGTTCACACCTACAAGTACTGCTGAACGCTTGTGATTGCATGGAAAACATGCTAAAATGCACAAGTATGTGTAGGGCAGCCCAATTATTTCAAGGGGTGGCCTTATGGAGGAGAAAACACTGAAAATAAGTCCCTACTCCTTTGCCAAAAATTCCCAGCACCAAACCATGTAGTGCAGCGCAATATAAATACAATTAAACTAAAGTGCAAAACACAGTTGTTATACCGATAACAAATTAATCATGAATGTGCATAAATAATGCAAAAATCAGTCCAAAGGAATAGGGTGACAACCACTCCAAATCTTCACCGGTGACTTTAACTTTAAATAAGTGATCCCTCCACCGTTAAGAATGGCTACTCTCACCTTAACCACTTCTATTCTGGGCTTTTATACACACACCTCAATACCGGGCCTATCCTGGCACTTCTCTCCTACATGTACAAATAATCATACTTTTGCTAGAAAATTAAGCATAACCCCCAAACTTTTTTTTAGCAGACACCCTAGGGAATAAAATGGCGGTCATTGCAATGTTTTATCTTGCCCGGTATTTGTGCAATAATTTTTCAAACGCTTTTTTTGGAAAAAAATAGTTTCATGAATTAAAAAAACAGTAAAGTTAACCCAATTTTTTTGTAAAATATGAAAGATTATGTTACACCGAGTAAATAGATGTTACACCGAGTGTCACGCTTTAAAATTGCGCACACTCATGGAATGGCGCCAAACTTTGGTACTTAAAAATCTCCATAGGCAACGCTTTGAAATTTTTTACAGGTTACCAGTTTAGATTTACAGAGGAGATCTAGATCTAGAATTGTTGCTGGCACTCTTAACGCATGCGGCGATACCTCACATATGTGGTTTAAACAGCGTTTACATATGTCGGCAGGACTTGCGTGTGCGTTCCCTTCTGCGCGTGAGCTACCGGGGACAGGGGCGTTTAAATTTTTTTTTTTATTTTTTTTATTTTTATTACACTTTTTTTTATATAATTTTATCACTTTTATTCCTATTACAAGGAATGTAAACATCCCTTGTAATAGCAAATGTGTGCGACAGGTCCTCTTCATGGAGAGATGCGGGGTCAATAAGACCCCACATCTCTCCTCCAGGCTGGAAAGCATGAGATTGGTGAAAAAAATTCACCGATCTCATGATCAGTGTTGCTCACTAGCCGCAATCGCGGCTTTGTTTACATACGGGTACCCGGTCGTGACGTTATCACATCACGCCCGGGCCTCCGATGGTCATAGAGATGACTGGTGACCATCTGCCTGCGTCGGACGATTCCTTCTCCGGGCCCCCCGATGGCACGGGAGAGCCTGGAGAAGCACCGGTTGGCGGCGGGAGGGTGGAACCGCCGCTATGATCGTTCTTATGATGCGCAGGATCGCCGGCTGAAGACATGGATATCTGAATGATGCCTTTAGCTGCAGGCATCATTCAGATATCCCCCCGCAAACACAGGACGTCATATGACGTCCACCCAGGATGGGGGATCCCATCTATGGACGTCATATGACGATGGGCCAGTATTGAAGTGGTTAAGGTATGGACCCCCCTTTTACCAGGCAGTCATACCAGCAGAAATCGATAGACAGATTGGTGCAATATGTGGATAACAAACTTCTTAGGGCCCTTTCACACATCCGTTCCGTTCGTCCGTTTTTTGGACGTCCGTTAACGGACCGCAATGCTTTCCTATGGTTTAGCGTCCGTTAGCGGATGAGCATCCGCTAACGCCTGTTAACATCCGTCTCCGTTAAGCTCCGTTTTTTCGAACGGAAGAAAACCCTATTTTTCTTCCGTCAAAAAAACGGAACAGACGAAAAACGGACGTTAGCGGACGATACGTTTACCATCCGATCCACTAACATCCGTTTTTCATCAAAATATGTAAAAAGCCCCCCCCCCCAAAAAAAAAAAAAAAAAAAAAAGAAAAAACTGATGGAAAAACGGACGAAAAACGGACGTTAACGGACGAAAAACTGATGGAAAAAACGGATCAACTGATGAAAAAAAAAAACTGATCTAAAAAACTGAGCTGACTTGTGAAAGAGCCCTTAGGCTCGGCAGAATTGAGATCAAGGATACCAAACCATGTAGTGCTGCTGTATCATGCAGTTTGGCGCAAGTGAACATGCACACGCTAGCAGATGCATGGAGGTGCCATTAACAAATAATGGCACTACCCCATGTCTGCTAAAGGGCAGAGTGTTTCTGTGCATGTTGGGAAGTGTGCAATATGCACGCGTTCCTGACACACAATGATGTGAACCTAGCCTTAGTAAGTTCCCCTCAATATTTCTAGATCCAGTTGCATGCAATGGTGATATGCAATACACCGCAAGACATACTAATTTTATTTAAAGAGGATTCAATCTTAACTGCCACACTCTGGCTGTGATGGAGTGACACTTCCGTGCACATGTACAGGATGACATCATCCCCACCGGCCAATCAAGAGGCCGAAAACCTGGCGAGAAGAGGACAGTGGCCAGTGAGGGATGTAACTGCTGCATCACTGGAAGATTGAAGTGGATATATTTCAGAGTTTAGTTACACTTTACTGTAAGAATACCCATTAAAATGAAATTAAGTTATGGGTGTTTCTATAGGTTAATGTCCTTTTTTTCTTACTAGTATAACCAAATAAGAAAACATTATTTATAAATACAATTAGTAATGTCTTATTTTGAAAGGGATTCTAAAAAAAAGGAATAAAAAAAATAAAAAAAATAAAAACCACACACACACAAACACACACACACACTATACAATGACAGCCACAATCCTCTTTTTTCAGACAGAATTTTGGCTCAAACTTGTGTTGCATACACACGGTCACACAAAATTCCGACCGTTAAGAACGCGGTGACGTACAACAAGCCAAGAAAAATTAAGTTCAATGATTTGGAGAATGCGTGTTTTTTTTGCGCGTCGGAATTGCTTACAGATGATCAGAATTTCCGGCAAGAACTTTTCCCGTCAGAAAATTTGAGAACCAGCTCTCAAATGTTTGCTGTCGGAAATTCCGACAGAAAAAGTCAGATGGGGCCTACACAGTCGGAATTTCCGACCAAAAGCTCACACAGAACTTTTTTTGTATAATAAGTGTTTTATTTTATAAACGAGATACAAAAATAAAATGCACAACAAATACATAATACAGTGGCATTTGGGCAACATCTCATTAACATAGTCCGAGCACAGTTATGCATTACAACCGGGATACAGTTCTACTTGGTCTAAGGGAGGGGTGACATCCCACCTACTCCGGACATTCGGTCCACTTGAGCGGGCATCCCCCCCAACAGGTGGGGAGCGGGATGGCCCCAAACCCCCGTCTCTGAACAGAAACTGACGATGTTCCCATAGTGACATCAATACATTCCCTGGAGTCCGCCAAGGGCGCCTTAGGCGGCCCAGTAACAAGCGAAAAAGAGGAACCTTCCAGGGACCTTCCTGAAAGCTCGAGGCAAGGCCGGGTACCGAGGTACCACATGCCTGCCTAACTTTAGCCGTATGCCACAACACAAAGGCAAAACAAGAAAAAAAAAAGAAATTATTAAAAAATTAACAGGGAACACACAAACTGACACACATTAGACAGACACACAGAGAGAGAAAAGACAAGGGAGCCAGGGTAAGAAGAGGAAACAAGAGAGCAAGGTATAGAAGGAAAGAAGCGGAAAGATCAGCCCCCACCAACGTCCCATGCGGGGTATAGTAGTATTCAGGAGGCCTCCTGATTAGACCGTTGGCGTTGCGCCTGGACGAGTCTCCCAAAGGAGGGGTCTGCTAAAGTGAGCAGGGCCTCCTCTAGGCTGGACGATAACGGGGCAGTATCGTGGATGTGCGCCCTCCACTCACCCCATATATTATTGAAGCGCTCCCGGGTGTCCCTACACTCTGCAAGCCAGCTCTCGGCCTCCATGATCTCCCCCACCTTCCCCAACCAGTCCTGTTCGCTAGGGATTTGTGAGCTCTTCCAATGAACTGGGATGAGACGTTTGGCTGCATTGAGGAGATGGGGGAGAGCACTTTTCTTATATCGGGACAGTGAGATGGTAGGAACGTGAAGCAGAAAATGTTGAGGCCGGGCCGGAATATCCAGCCCCAGGCCCTCAGAGATATGCTTACGGACAACATCCCAGAACGGCCGGAGCACCGGGCACTCCCACCAAATGTGTAGGAACGTGCCTTTCTGCCCACATCCCCTCCAGCACACCTCAGAAGCGGTAGGGAAAATCTTTGCTAGCGTAGTGGGGACTCTGTACCATCTTGTTAGTAGCTTATAATTGTTTTCTTGGGTCCTAGAGTCCACAGAGCTTGAGTGGGTCAGTCGGTACAGATGGTGAAGTTGTTCCCCGGTAAAGTCTATGTGTAAGTCTCTCTCCCACTCCCGCACAAAGTGGGGGGTGGGGGAGGGTGATGCCTCCCCCAACAGCCCATATAATGCTGAGATCGCATGAGGCAGGGGGTCCGCAGTGAACCACATGTCCTCAAATTCAGTCAAAGTGGACCTAATCGGAGCTGCCTTATGGCTTTTGGTTATAAAGGTCTCCAGTTGGCGATGTCTCCAGAAATCAAAGGGGTAGCTACCGAATCTCTCTCGCAACGCGTCTAGAGACAACAAAACGCCCCCCTCCGCAAATTTTGCTATACTACATAGTCCGTCACCTACCCATGTACCCAGAGATGACCTGAGCTCCCCCACACAGAACTTTTGTCGGAAATTCCGACCCTGTGTACGCGGCATTAGCCTTTAAAACCACTTTAAATCTGCAATGTATTACGTTATCCTTCTTAGTTAGGTAGTCTTTTTTCTAAGCTTAGAAGTTTATACCCCAAATAAAAGTATATTGATATATGCAGGGCTTTTTTTCTCAGAGAATAGGTGCAGGAACTCCTCCCTTCGAAGCAATCCTTGACTCCGCCCCCTACCCAACTCCGAGCAACAATAGAACCCCCCTGCAAAAATAGATCCCCTCCAGCAACAATAGATTTCCCAGTTGCCAGACCCTCCAGCAGCCAGCAACAAAGACCCCTCTTAGCAATGACTGACCCCCCCCCCCAGCAACAATAGATCCCCCACGAGCAACAGAAGAACTCCCCAGCAACAATAAACCCCCTTCCTTCGCAAAAATAGATCCCCTCCAGCAACAATATATCCCCCAGCAGCCAGCATCAATAGACTCTCCAGCACCTCTTTCCATTACATACATTCAGTTTGGGAGGTGCTGGAACTGCGTTCCCCCGCGTTCCTGCTGAAAAAAGCCCTGGATATATGTATTTACAGATTTATTCATAAGGATAAACTTTATTTCTCATCTACAGTGCAGGGTAAAACATTTAACTTTCTGACAGGTGTAGTTCTGCATCTGCAAAGTGCAATCATTGCTAACCAAAACCCCAAAGGTTAAATAGCAAAATCCAGTCCAAATGGATGGACTGACTGTGCTTCTACATGTATAGATATGTTTATTACTCCTAAACTCAAGTTTGCATTCGACCTTAGTAGATACATTAGTAACTTTACAAGAAGATGTGGAAATAAAAGAGTGATAAATGTTCTATTGTTGAGAAGTGTAAGAGCCGCAGTGGGACTCATGAAAGCTTGTACCATGTGCACTCTGAAGTGACTTAATGAATACAGTGTATGCTGCATAGGCGTACTCAGCACCCTGCACATTACAGAGAGCTGGACAGCAGCCAAACCCTAGCACACTGCCTAAATCTCATTTATGCAGACTGGGAAATGAAGATGGAATGCAAGGAAGAATGTATTTAGGAGGCCAAATGGACCAACACATCCATAGGTGATATTTTACTGTCATAAAGTGAACAAAGAAAGGACAAGGGCAGTCTTTTCTGAATAATAAGTGATAGAGTGATGATGTTGTACTGTCAAGTAACTACGTATCAAAAGAACAAGTAAAATAGGTGTATAAATAATCGTCCAATGGCATATAAATGAAAAGAAAGAAAAAAATATTGGTAAAAATAAACAAGTGCAAAGTGACCACACTCGTGCCCCATGGGGATGTGCAATAGTGAAATATATAACACAATGTAGTCCAAGGACAGCAGTGTCAAACATGGCGACAGTGAGTGATCTTCCAACCAATAGGTGACTGGCGTCTAATCCTTGTAGCGATTAACACCTAATTTCTCTCTAGCAGCTCACCTCACTGCTGTAAGGTAACAGCATTTAGATACAAAGATCTTGCTCTAGGGCAGTGGTTCTCAACCTGGGGGTCGGGACCCCCTTGGGGGTCGAATGACAATTTGGCAGGGGTCAACGAATCCTGGGCTATTCCAGAAGACCGCACCGCTTTCCCAGCCTTTTCGCAGCCGATAGAAAGAGAGAAAAGGGAAAGAAAGGAGAACAAAGAGAGAATGGTAGATCCTAAAATGTACCATAAGTGGTTTTAATACTGTACGAGTGGAAGGCACTCAGGGAGCGCTAAATGTCCGTGGGTTAGGGGCGCAAATTTCATGTCTTGCCTGACAACTCACGCTACGAAAATGTTACTGTTAGGGGTCCCCACAACATGAGAAAATGTATCAAGGGGTCACGGCACTAGCAAAGTTGAGAACCACTGCTCTAGGGGGTCCATATGTCTACACCCACCTCCATGAATAATTTCAGCCTGGGGTCTTAGGATCAGGTTGAATTCCTCTCTGGGAACCCTGGGGCTCCTATCCAGTACTCTTCTCATTATCTCCTCAGTATCGGATACAAAAAAGGTATCTCCAATTGTGTAGTACATTGTAATTTTTTTTTTTTTAAACAACTAGATATTTAGGTCACAGGGGCAGGGAAAAGGGGTAGAGTCAGAGGAAGAGACATTGGGGGCGCAAAATGCGGTTTCGCCTAGGGTGTAAAAAAAGAAAAATGCCTGAACCAGCCCAGGCACTGAAGTGTCACAAATCACTACAAGAATTAGACAGCAGTCACCTATTGGTTGGAAGATCACTCACTGTCACCATATTTGACACTGCTCTGTCTTTATTTGGACTACATTGTGTTATATATGTAGCGCTACCCCCGCAGGCGCCACTGGTTAGATTTGGGACGGCATGTTATGTTACTTCTGTGATGTGTCTAGGGATGATGATGATGATGAGCAATGAGGTAATGTCCAAACAGCAGGGTGTCGTTTTCTCTGCTTTTATTACTTGCCCAACATGGCAAACACTTAACTTGAGGTAGATAGAGAAAGGTTGGTGAAAGGAGAATTTGCAGATTCAGGCCTATGGATAACGGAAGCAGTCCTGCCTCCAATGGGACTTTAACTCACGTCGCCACTCCAGCCGGAGTGGGTATAGTGTACCTGGACAGGCCTCTCACACCAACCTGGCAGCCAGAGTATCACTTGAAACTTCTGAGAAGGAACAAGTCTCTGCCACCGACTTGGCTCTAATAGAATTAGGAGTGGAACCTCTGCCACAGGCCCTCTACTCAGGAACGTAGATAATAGAGCGAATCCTCTCAACGAATATAATTTTGCCTGAATCTCTCTCAGGTAGACTTCCTGGTTTTGGGGGTCACCGACTGACAAGTTGAAACATACAACTCAGTGTCCGGCCACCCAGATCCCCGATGGATTGTCTAAGCCCTGTTGGATCATCTCAGACCGACTCCCCACCAAACAGCACAACTCGCTTGGGATCTTCTTCATGGAATATGGGGACCCAGTAAGTCACTGGGGCCCCTTTGTAGCTTCAGTTGCTCCGGGCCATGAGCCCCGAGAGCAAATGAAAGGATGAAAACTGGACAGCCGCACTCCAAAATCACTTAAAATAAAGTAGTCTTTTATTTTTCAACTGTACATACAGTCACTGCAACCCACAAAACACAGTATGGCCGACGCGTTTCGCACTTACAGTTAGTGCTTAGTCATGGGCCCCGAGAACTGGGAACTCCGCGTAGCACGTGCGCCCCGGCCTGGTAGGCCATCTCGTCAGGGCCCTCGATGTGCGCACACCCTAAAGGTGGGTGCCGCACCTGGAACCAGGAACGAGCAAAGAACAAACCCCGCAAAATGGCGTCTGCCCAAAAAATACCCTCCCCCAGCATGCCCCGCGAGGGAAACACTCCTCTGATTGGCTGCTGGAGAAAGGCGCCTCTGCCTGGACCCCTCTGGCGCCACCTGTCATCCAGAGATGGAAAGGCATCTCTGGAACACATAATGAAACCCATAGGTGTGCACAGCCTATTGCATTAGGGTGTGCACCCCAAAGCCCAAGCACTCATGATGTTCATTCAGAAAGGGAAGGGGCCAACAAATCACATATTTACGGGCCCCTTCCCCACTCCTAAAACATCCCAGCAGCAACAGCCAATAGGAGAAGAGGGAAGCTGGCAGCGCTGCAGGGGGAAAGATGGGAGCCAGCCAGGGCAGTAGGGGGGGGGGATCTGTGCTGCACAGGGTGATTAGGGTGTGCCTGGGCACACCTGGCACACCCTGTGCGCATGCCTATGATGAAACCACAGGACGGCCCAGCCTGGCAGAAACCCAATTTACACAAATATACATGGATGAGAGCAAAGTAACTCTCTCATCTCCCTCTAAATTTAACATAGCACCTGTACTGAAAGTACACAGGCGCTACATATATTTATTTCACTACTGCACATCCCCATGGGGCACGAGTGTGGTCACTTGTTTATTTTTACAAATATTTTTTCTTTATTTTGATTATAAGCTATTGGACGGTTATTCCATATATTTATACACCTATTTTACTTGTTTTGTTAATACATTGTTACTTAACAGCACAAAATCACCACTCTATCACTTATTGTACTTTTTTTAGTCATTGATTCACTAATCGGTGTTTGCAGCAGTTAAGCTATAGTATTTAAAGCGAAAGCGCGAGAGACACATTAACTTTAGGCTTTTTCTGGACAGACACTTAAAGAGCAATTGTCCCAATTAAAAGAAAGTACTCTAGTCCCAAACCTCTATAAGAAAATAACGGTTTTCTAATGTGTTCAGCACATACTTGAGGGTGACTAGTTATGTAACAAAATGGTAGCACAAAATGGTAGCACTACCTACCACCCACAAGATCTAGAACAGATGCCACCCCCTCAGACAAATTTGTATTATCTGTTAGACTTTAGAATCCTCCCTCAGTCCAAGCACCTGCGAGGAGGGGGTGGCAAAGGGCTTATTTTAGACTGAGTAGCAGAAAAGGGAGCTCAGCTGCTCTCTGTGGAAGTGAGTCATTCGCTATCCATTCACTGTCACTGACTCTCCTGCCTCTCCCCGGCCGCGCACTGGGGGATCCGATTCAGCACCACGGACAGCAGCGCTGCCTGCAGACAGCGGACAGCTGGAGAAGCTTTAGGACTCATTCATTCCATCCCAGACCAGGAGCACCCCCCAGACCAGGAGCACCCCCCAGATCGCTTCTACTATCACACTCCCTACACTACGCTGGAAGCGTTAACAGGGAAGCGACCCCAGCTATTCCCACTAGGTCACCATACAATCTGATCTCCTTTGGTTACACATCAACCATGTAGTATTGATACAAATGCAATCAAGTAATTATTTTAACATGCACCCATATTACATAGCTTTGGCAAGTCTACACATCGTACAGAGATTGCATAGTGTATTGATACACTTGGGACCGTCCCTGAATAATCAACATTGATCAAAGGCAGCTTTTCCGCATCTACTGGGCAATCAGTTATAAACCCGATCACTAAAATATCCCATGAGCATGCCAATGTGATTTCATTTAACCAAGTCATGTTTTTGTTATTTTATATAACTTTTATTATAATAATACTCGGCGATTCTGCCTTGAAGTCACTTCTTCAGGCACTCTTTATACCCCAATAGAGTGTAAGCTCTTATGAGCAGGACCCTCTTAACACTCTTGCATTTTATTGTATCACTATACTTTCTCCCTTTTATATTGTAAAGCGCTGCATAACCTATTGACACTAAACAACAACAAACAATAACAATATGACCATGCTATGTCCCTGTCTCCCAACCCTGCTTGCAATCACATACTAACCCCACTGCTACGTCATTGCCTCATTACATCATCATCATCACTACATCAGGCATGGTCGCCATCAGGAAAGGCAACCTGAAAAGTTACCCGTTTCCATCATGGGAATGCATGCATGTAGAGGAAGTGGCTACAGGAGATCAGCAACAAAAAAGTAGAAAAAAATAAAAATAAAAATGCAAAAAAAAAAAAAAAAAAAAAACACAGGTATTTTATTTTTAAGTTGTTTTTTTAATGAAAAACATTGCTTTAACAAACTGCATGCCATACCGTTAGGGTTTACATGCAGTTTAATACCATTAGACTGTTTAAGAAGGATAAAAAGAGCTTTATTTTTAGCCACTTGATTGTATCTGATTGGACTGAAAATAACTGTTACTTTCTAGAACATAAGAAATCCTGGAGTGTATTGTATAGGGTACTAGTAGTGACCAGTGATAAGAGAATACCATTCACCTTCCTGCTGTCATACAGATTCTCTTACACAGCACTCAGAAGGTGACAGCTGGATATACATGTACAGCTGGATATACTGTCACTGCTCTTTATGGCTAAGGATTACCCCAGTGTACACATCCATGATATCTATACATCGCCTCCTTATGTATAGAACTAGATCAGAAGAGAGCAATGTAATCAGGACACACAGCAAGCCCCACCATGCTATGGAACATGTTCCCCATCCACTGCTCCCATTTTCTCATAGCTCACAATGAACATGATGGGGTTTTCAATGTCATTATCTAGCGAAATAGAAAATGCAGCAAACACAAACCACCTCACACTCCACAGTATACAATAGTATAAGTTGCTTGTGGATTTGGAAATGCATGCATGGCCAGAAAGAAAATGTGATACTGGAGGAGCACACAGCCCATGGGCCCATGGGCACATTTACCCAGCACCATTCACCTCCAATAGATTTCCTCTAGTAGATCACCTGCAATAAATCTTCTCATTACCGCCAATAACCCTCACCACCACCTGCAATAGATCTCATCACCTCCAATAACCCTCACCACCACCTGCAATAGATCTCATCACCTCCAATAACCCTCACCACCACCTGCAATAGATCTCATCACCTCCAATAACCCTCACCACCACCTGCAATAGATCTTCTCACCACCACCTGCAATAGATCTTTTCACCACCACCTGCAATAGATCTTACCACCACCTCCAACAACCCTCACCACCACCTCCAACAACCCTCACCACCACCTCCAATAGATCTTCTCACCACCACTTCCAACAACCCTCACCACCACCTCCGAAAAACCCTCACCACCACCTCCAATAGAGCTTCTCACCACCACCACCACCACAACCCTCACCACCACTTCCAATAGAGCTTCTCACCACCACCACCAACAACCACCCTCACCACCACCTCCAATAGAGCTTCTTACCACCTCCAACAACCCTCACCACCACCTCCAATAGATCTTCTCACCACCAATAGATCTTCTCACCACCTCCAATAGATCTTCTCACCACCACCTCCACCACCCCTCACCACCACCACCTTCAATAGATCTCACCACCACCACCACCTTCAATAGATCTCACCACCACCACCACCACCACCACCAACCACCACCACCACCACCACCAACCCTCACCACCACCTCCAATAGATCTTCTCACCACCACCACCAACAACCCTCACCAACTACAATAGATCTCATCACCTCCAACAACCCTCACCACCACCACCAATAGATCTTCTCACCACCACCACCACCCCTCACCACCACCTCCAATAGATCTTCTCACCACCACCACCACCACCTTCAACAACCCTCACCAACTACAATAGATCTCATCACCTCCAACAACCCTCACCACCACCAACAGATCTTCTCATCACCTCCAAAATATCTCACCATTGCCTCCAACAGATGCTCTCATCGCCTTCAATAGATCCCACCATCACCTCCAATAGGTCTTCTCATCACCTCCACTCTACTGTATCTCTCCATCACCCCCAGTAGATCCCATCCCCTCACCCTGTGCGGACTCTCAAGGGTGATTTTCATTACAAGCCAAGTTAAACTGGTCATGCCATTCCACCGTAAAACAACTAAATGAATAGAAGTTACCATGTAGAAGTTGTATGCTGGACTCACCTTTCTTAGGAGGGCTGTCATTCTAATGCAGTATTCATTTATTGCATTACAACTGGCAGAACGAAGACTTGATGTGAGTTTGTAAGTGTCAATGCTGTAAAGTTTCCCTCCTCGGTGCACACACAGACATGTGTATCAGTGCACGGTGTGCAGAGAGCATTAGACATTCCCTGTACCTTCCCCTGTAGCCGCTCTCCACAGCACCTTACTAAAGCGCTCTCGGAGCTTCAAAGGGTTGCAGCGTCTGCGCATGCGTCAGCCGTCCGGCTTGCCGCACATGCGCGGCGGAGGCGGTGTGTTGAAGGAGCTTTTTTAGGCGTGTCTATTTGGAGAGTGGGCTGGGCCGGCGGCGAGTGGTTAGGTTATGGCCATTTCACTGATTGGTGGGTTCCAGGAATAATCGCGTGTGTATTGGTTAGATTTGGTAGATGGGTGGGGCTGTAGAAAGTGACTTGTGTCACTTCCCTGGTTCGGCGTGTTGTTGTTGTTGGTGATCGGGGAGAATTAGAGAGGAGTTATCGGCTGTGTGAGATGTAAATCCTGAGCGGGAGTCATGTGTGCGGCCAGGAGGGAAGGTAACATTCTCTGGATGGTATGATTCCCTTAGTAATGGGGTGCAATGATTGCAATTCCCTACCTCCCAAACCTCATGTGGAGGGAGGAACTGCTATTCTTTTGGGAACAAATCCCTCTGCCCCCCTCTTGCATCCTTATATATTCCTGCACGGGGCTTATTATTGTGGTGCAAACGGAGGGATTGGCCATACACACTACAATCTGATTGTACTAAAACTATGTTGTTATATAAGGACCAACCTTTAATATGCAATCATGCAGACCCTTACATCACATAGTTGTTGTTGGATCCAAAGAAGATTGTGCAATCAGATTATATAGTGTATGCCCAAATTTACAGGTGGGCTGTGTCATTCATTTTTATGCATCCTGTCCCATTCATGTCAATTGGGATGCAACAGCCGCAGCTCCCAGTTTGATAACCATGCGTGGCCCCAAACACAGACGGTGGGCATTCGGGGCCATGCACCCACACATCTGTCAATTTGGTAGCATCTATGTCCAAATTGACAGTAACGTGTTACTAAACCCACTGTAAATCAGTCTGTAGTTCTAGTAATCTCACTGTGGAACCTAAGGGGTTCATCCTCTGCATTGTGTAAAATAGCTGTGTGATCCTGTCTTCTCTGATCCTTCCCTTCTTTCATGGTCCCCAAACCATCTCCTGCTAGAACAGAGCCTTGGGGGTCACTCTGCACATGTTCAGTTTGGTGTGTATTGCTAGAGTTTTTGTTTTCTTGGGAGAGTGCATGTGATCAGCACAGGGCCAATCAGCACTGTTCAGACAGAGGGTCCGGGGTACTGCAGCCTCAGAGGACAATCAGAATGAGAATGAAAACTCCTCCTACCAGCTTTAACCAGACACTGATAGAAGTCTCAAGACTGCTATACAATGCTGATGAGAAAAGGTATTTAGCAGTTTATATTTACTAAAAGAAATGCATTTCCATGTTCTGTGTACGACCAGATATTGTGAATGCAGGGTCCTGGGTTTAGTAACACTTTAATGGGACAGGATGCACAGAGCACCTGTGCATCCCAATGTGGGCAAACATGGTCCTCGTACAGGTGTATGCTGTAGTGCCTTTCCATCTGTCAACAATTGCCATGGCAGGATACTCGATTTTCTCAGCTTGAGTTTGAAGGTTAATTTGATCTTTTGCAGAAAAAAAAAATCCTGCACCAATGCACACTTATTAATTAATGTGGTTATAAACCTCAGACTTCAAATCTGACAAAAGCCCTTATTTCCAGAGCTGCACGATTATGGGAAAAAGGAGAATCTCAATTTTTTTGCTTAGACTAAAGATCACGATTCTCGCGACGTAACATCTTTCACATTATACAAAAAAATTGGGCTAGCTTTACTGTTTATTTATTTCTTTATTAATTAAAGTGTGTTCCCCCCCCAAAAAAAAAATTGCATTTGAAAGACTGCTGCGCAAATACAGTGTGACATAAAATATTGCAACAACCACCATTTTATTTTCTAGGGTCTCTGATACGTGTGTGTGTGTGTGTGTGTATGTATGTATGTGTGTGTATATGTATATGTGTATATATAATATTTGGAGTTCTAAGTAATTTTCTAGCAAAAAATTATGGGCCAGGTTCACAAAAGGGATACGACGGCGTATCTCCTGATACGCTGTTGTATCTCTGTTTCTATCTATGCGACTGATTCATAGAATCAGTTATGCATAGATATCCATAAGATCCGACAGGTGTAATTGTTTTACACTGTCGGATCTTAGGATGTAGTACTGCGGCCGCCGCTGGGGGGAGTTTGCGTCGTAAACCAGCGTCGGGTATGCAAATTAGGAGTTACGGCGATCCACGACTGATTTTCGCGTTCGCTACGTCGCCGCTAGTCTAGTTTCCCGTCGCAAAGTTAGTCGTCGTTTTGGGTGCCCTAACTTTAGTCAGCAAACGTATTGCTGTCTAAAGTATGGCCGTCGTTCCCGCGTCGAAATTTAAAAATGAACGTCGTTTGCGTAAGCCGTCCGGGAATACGGAATTACGCTACGCGCGTCGCCGTTCGAAAAAAATGACGTCACGGCGCACAAAGCACGACGGGAATTGGGAAACTGAGCCTGCGCAGCCTAATTTAAATGGCACACGCCCATTTGAATTGGCCTGCCTTGCGCCGGAGGCCGCCGGCGTAGGTTTTCATCGCAAGTGCTTGGTGAATCAGGCACTTGCGATGAAAACTTGCGGCGGTGTAACGTATCTACGATACGTTACGCCGCCGCTCAACCTACGTGAATCTGGCCCTATGATTTTAACTTAAAACCAACACGTGTCATAAAAAGGTTTAGTCTTTAAAGTGGTAGTAAACTCTTTACTAACACCTTTACCTACAGGTAAGCCTATAATAAAGCTTACCTGTAGGTATAAAGAATATCTCCTAAACCTGTACGGTTTAGGAGATATTCCCCTCGCAATGCGCCGCTGATTGCAGCGGCGCATGCGCAGCGGGGATCCTCGGCTAAAGGCCCGGCAGCCGCCAGACCTTCCTGGAATGAAGTCTCCCGCTCGCATGCGCAGGAGTGACGACATCGCCGCTCTAGTCAATCCCAGCGTTGGAGCGGCGATACCTAGAAGACACGCTGTGACAAGATGATATCTCGCTTGGCGTGGACCAGGTGCATACTAGCTCATTATGCCTTTTGCCTTTCAGGTGTAAATTAAATAAATATATATTGCGGCTAAACAACCGCTTTAAGTGGTTAAACGTCCTTCATTTACAGACCAAAGTTCATTCCGTTTGATCTAAAGAACAAAACGTTACAATGTTTATAGTTGGCTCAGTGGTTGAGGAATGTTTTGAAACTTGGCAGATTGCCTGTGTTTTTTTTTTTTTTTTTTTGACAGCTGTCAGCTTGAGCAGAGAACTGCATAGAATCGGAAAATGCTTTGTTAAGATGGCAAGCGGGAAAGAATTGCGATCTCGATTCTTAACCATTGATTGTGCAGCTCTACTTTCCACTGACTATTTCTTTGCCTCTCTCCAAAGCACCAAGTGCAGTTTCTGTCTGCTTCTTCCTTCCTCTATCTGCATGATTCACTTTTGACAAGTTTTCCTGACAACAAGAGAAAAAGGTGACGGGAGGGATCTCCAGCACACAACTTGTGATTGACAGCGACAGCTCTGTGTGAAGAGAGGTATGTCCCTTCCCTCCAATCAGCTCTCAGAGCTCATGTACAGTGTGTAACTGCAGCTTTCCTGCGCCCTGCTTTGTGAATCTATGAAAAATCCTTTTCATCTGAGTTTTGAAAGGATTTACAGGGCAAATAGCTGCAGGTACAAACTATGTAGGAAGATTTTTTTCACCTCTGGGTATCACCGAGGCCAGTCACTTCACTGGGTATATGTAATGGTTTACAACCACTTTAATTTAATATTTTTTTGCATGAGAGCCTGGAAAGCAATGGAGCCCCCATCAGTGGATCATTCGTTCAGTTCTCTGGCTCCCACATACCCTCTTTGGCAGTGGCAGATGGGACTTGCAGTTTTCTCATTCACAGATTCTTGTGAAAGAACTCGCAGCTGTGCGGGCGGAGCTGACCTTGGCTTTTAGGTGCTTGTAAATCCCCCCCCCCCCCAAAAAAAGAAGATTTTATGATCTCTCTGTGAGCCTTTCCACAGCCCCCTGCGTATAACACGCAGGCACTCTTTACCCTCCATTTTCAGGGTAAAAAAGTGAGTGTTATACGCCAATAAATACAGTATATCCTTTTTATCACTCACATAAGTGCACATATATTGTAGTTGCAGCTTTTATCATTTGATTATCCATGATTTATTCATCCATTTATTTATTAATGCTATCAGCGCTTTAGTTATTCTATTTATATCGCACTGATACATGGCAGACTGCCCACATTTTTTTTCCGGCTGAGAGCAGAGAGAATTCTCTGCATACAAAAGATCGGGAAATCCGATCGCAAAGGGGAAAAAATTGGGATAACGATTCTTGACGATTGATCGTACAGCTCTATTGGACAGTAGAATGAGAAGCAGCAGACGGAGGAGCTCACCTGTCTGCTCTCTCCTACTACTCTACACCCTATTATTAACATTTGTTACAAATCCTCATTGATGGAAATGTTATTTCTGTATTTGTATTCTTCTGTACAGTTATCTTGAAAAACTTAAAAAGAATGCAAAAAACAAATGCACATTTGTTGTAAGCTCTGTAGGGGTTAGAGCATCTAAAGCCTCATACACACGGTCGGACTTCAAACAAACTTTTCCGTGGATTTTTGTTTGAAGGGCATTGGCCGTGAACTTGGTATGCATACACACGGCAGGACTTTTTCAACAATCTTTCCCAAAATCACGTGTTTTTTCAGCTCCTTACCGCCACCCTTTGGTCAACTTCTGCTATTGTTGGTTGATTTTAACATTGGTTCTGAGCATGCGTGCTTGTACTTTGGACTAAAGTCCGATAGACTTCTGTACACACGATAGGACTTTGCTCCGTAGGACTTTGTCCGTTTTGCAGAGCGAACTTTTGTCCGATGAAAACGAAAAAAGTTTGTCCGATGGAGCGTACACACGGTCGGATTTTTTTTGAAAACCTGCTCATTTTGAAGTTTGTTGTCAAAAAGTCAGATCGTGTGTATGGGCCTTAAGAGTGGCAACCACACCCCCTATTTCCACTTGCCTGGAATGGGGTAGTTCCTCATTTACCCCCTCTCCCCACTATGCCTCCAAGGATTTACAAATGATCTTTAACAGTATTCGACAAATTCCGGGCGCCAGGTCTCCGTTGCGCCTAGAATTATCGACCTGGCGCCCATGGCAGCAGAGCTGGGGTATCCTGAGAGCATCGCCGCGCATCCCCCCACACCCACGATCGGGTCGTGCCGCTAACTGAGGCCGCGGCTCTGCAGCCTATGCATCGAGGCGGCTGGAGTGTGGCGAGCTGCCTGCCGGCCAGGCGGTATGGATAACTGTCATGTAGCCGCCATCGGCTGTACTATGTCGGGGATGATACAAGCAGAGGCTGCGGGCGCTCCGCCTCCGGCCGCCTCTCCCCCCGGGGATCGGGGAATTTCTCTGAGGGGGCGTGCCACGGGGAGTCACAGGAAAGGAGCTGGCCGGAGGCTGCACATGATCTCACAGAGCGCAAACAGCAAGGTTAAGGGTAAGAAGCAAAAAAGACAATACTTTTAAAACCATAACTATATAGGATTTTTGCACTTATGGTTCACACTAGCAACACTGAGTTAAGGCACAGCACAGGCATATTGATATTGTTCACTTTGCAGCCACTGTGCCCATCAATTGTCACTACTGTGCCATGCCATCTAACGCAGCCACTGTGCCATCAATTGTCACCACTGTGCCATCCCATCAAATGCAGTCACTGTGCCATGCCATCAAACGCAGCCACTGTGCCATCAATTGTCACCACTGTGTCATCAATTTTGTCGTTAAAAAAAAAAAAAAAAAAAAAACCTGGCTCCTAACTTTTTTAGCTGGCTCCTAGATTCCAAGCAAATTTGTCAAGCCCTGATCTTTAATGACGACTATTAGCAGTCGAGCAGTCATCTAGAAAGTTTTAGTTTTTCGTACCCCAAGAGAAAATTGGCTTTTAAAAGGAACTTGGGTAAAGGCATTATCATTCTTAAACCCTTAAGTGTAGATTCACATCTATGCAAGTTGTGGTTTTCTGGCATGTTTTGCGTTTTCTAACACAGGTTTTTAATGCGTTTTACAGTTTATTTTTTGACTAATAGGAAGGTATGACCTTTCTGTTCATGGAATGTGACTCTGGCCCTCAAACATTAAAGTCATATGTTAGGGCTGGGGTTAAGGGCTAAATGTTGGGGTTAGGGATACATTTTAGGGTTAAATATTAGGGTTAGCGGTAATGGTTAGGGGTAATGGTTAGTGTTAGCATTCTAACCCTAACCATTACCGCTCACCCTAACCCCATCCCAAGCATTTAACCCCAACTTGTGACTTTGGACACATAAAGGTTCTACTTTTATTCTACTTGAGTGCCAGAGAGTGTAAAGTTGCATCAAAGGTGCCCTCCACAAACATAATTGTTATATATTTTTCAGATTAGCCAAAAAATATTAGCGTTTTTGGTGTGGGTCCATTGAAGTCTATTACAAGCAAAACGCAATTTGTTGTGGGGGGGAAAAAAGTCCCTGATGCTTCCCAAAAATGCACCGCCTTAACTGGTTGCCGACCAGCCGCCGTCGTTTTACGGTGGCAGGTCGGCTCCCCTGCGCGAGAGCACGTAGCTATACGTCGCTCCCTGAAGCGGCCACTAGGGGCGCGCGCGCCCCCCGCTCGTCCCTGACTCCCGTTCGCGTGCCCGGCGGGCGCCCGCGATTGCTCGTTACAGAACAGGGACCGGGAGCTGTGTGTGTAAACACACAGCTCCCAGTCCTGTCAGGGGAGAAATGCCTGACCGTTTGTTCATACAATGTATGAACAGCGATCAGTCATTTCCCCTAGAGAGTTCACCCCCCCCCCTACAGTTAGAACACACCCAGGGAACATACTTAAACCCTTCCCCGCCCCTTAGTGGTTATCCCCCTTACTGCCAGTGACATTTTATAGTAATTCATGCATTTTTATAGCACTGATCGCTATAAAAATGCCAATGGTCCCAAAAATGTGTCCAAAGTGTCAGCCATAATGTCGCAGTACCGAAAAAAAAATCACTGATCGCCGCCATTACTAGTAAAAAAAAAATATTAATAAAAATGGCATAAAACTACCCCCTATTTTGTAAACGCTATAACTTTTGCGCAAACCAATCAATAAACGTTTATTTTTATTTTTTAGAAAAATCTGTAGAAGAATACGTATCGGCCTAAACTGAGGATTTTTTTTTTTATATATTTTTAGGGGATATTTATTATAGCAAAAAGTAAAAAATATTATTTATTTTTTTCAAAATGTTCGCTCTATTTTTGTTTATAGCGCAAAAACTAAAAACCGCAGAGGTGATCAAATACCACCAAAAGAAAGCTCTATTTGTGTGGGAAAAAAGGACGCCAATTTTGTTTGGGAGCCACGTCGCACGACCGCGCAATTGTCAGTTAAAGCGACGCAGTGCCGAATCGCAAAAAGTGCTCTGGTCTTTGACCAGCAATATGGTCCGGGGGTTAAGTGGTTAAAATGCACAGATGTGAACTAGATCCATAGGAAACTGTTAAATGTGGCTTACACTGGTGTGTCCCTGTTCTGTTTCAGGGAGGAATCAGGCCCGAACTTTTGTCTGAATTCGGACCGAAAAGGAACCAGAAGACACACGGGACTCTTGTGCAATTCGCTTCGCAGCAATCACCGCGATGTGTGAACCGACTCTATTGAGAGCCGGTCACAATCTCCTGTCATGCGAATTGGATGCAGAGAAAACCTGCATTCAATTCGCACTAGTGTGAACCCAGCCTTAAAGAACAATCAGGGTAGAAGGTGCAGTAATCTACTACAAAAATTCTTAAGGTCTCTTACGATGTGAGTATTCTCAAGAATGCTTACAACACTGTGTCCTGCACAAGGAATGAGAGGTTTCACACGAGGACCATATTGCCTGGGCCATTTTTTTTTTGACGTCCAGTTGAGAATCCTTTTCATATATGAATTTGGGTCTGATTTTTACCTTTTGGCACATTAGGGCAGATATGAAAAATGAGAGAGAACATGTCTCATAATTCCTTATCTTAAAAAAATGTTCTCTTGACTGCAAACTCCCTAGAAAAAGATATCTAATTAGATAAAATAAATGAAAACAGTTTCCTGTGTCCTAGGTCCACATTGTTATCTCTTAGAGCAGCCACGTCTGTCATGAAGCAAATGATGACCTACATCCCAACCGTTGTCTGGGCACAATTCAATTTCGATCTTGACTGGAACCCTGACTCTGGAATCTAATGTTACTCCGTGTCCATAGATCTTAAATACATTAGCAGGCAGAGAGCATTAAAAAAAAAAAAAAAAATAGGGCACAGGGTTTAAATAAATGATCTCAGTCCTTTCATAATACCCGTTGGGAAGTCAAGAGAATCGGAACAGTTTTTTTTTTGGTACCATCAACGTTCAAAACTGACAGTAATCTGGAAAGTTGTCGGGACTCACAAAATATTTTTAGGAACAAACCCATCAAGATAAAGAACAGAGCATTGAGACTTAAAGCGGGGGTTCACCCGAATTTTTTTTTTTAACATTAGATTGAGGCTAATTGTGGGAAGCAGAATCTGGTGTTTTTTTTAAATCAATGCAGTACTTTACGTTTACGTTTTAGAGAGAGATGTTCTCCGTGGCTTCCGGGTATGATCTGCGGGACTGGGCGTTCCTATTTGATTGACAGCCTTCCGACGGTCGCATACAGCGCGTCACGAGTTGCCGAACGTCGGTGCGGCTCTATACGGCGCCTGCGCACCGACGTTCGGCTACTTTCGGGAACTCGTGACGCGCAGTATGCGACCGTCGGAAGGCTGTCAATCAAATAGGAACGCCCAGTCCCGCAGCCCATACATTTGATTGACAGGCTTCCGACGGTCGCATACAGTGCGTCACAAGTTGCCGAACGTCGGTGCGGCTCTATACAGCGCCTGCGCACCGACGTTCGGCTACTTTCGGGAACTCGTGACGCGCTGTATGCGACCGTCGGAAGGCTGTCAATCAAATAGGAACGACCAGTCCCGCAGACCATACCCGGAAGCCGCGGAGAACATCTATCTCTAAAACGGTAAGTACTGCATTCATTTAAAAAAAAAAACACCCGATTCTGCTTCCCACAATTGGCCTCAATCTAATGTTAAAAATAGATGTTTTGGGTGAACCTCCACTTTAAATGTATAGAGTGGGAGCAGAAGTCCAATAATACAATTGTTCTGTAGGGTATATTGTGGGCAGAAGAAACATTTTGTGCATCAAACCATTTTCAGTGTTTTCTTTTCTGAATTTGAGGGACTTGTCTAATGGTTCATATGTCCTCAGCCTGAACTGGAAGACGAAGCCTTTTTCATTGAGACCTTCCCAAAATGAAAAAGAAAATCTGAAAATGTTTCCCTTAGGTTAAAAAAAAAGGGGGGGGGGGAAGCAGTAACAGTATCATGTCATAAACAAAACCTAATACCCATACCATAATAGACACTTTTACATGGGGGTTCTTCATTTCATCTGTACACTAACTATACTTTTCTGTATGTATGACGCTTTCAAATTCCTACAGAGGATATGTATATTTTTAATTACTTTTGCACCCAACCTTCGGAAACGTATTGTCGGAGTTGCATTGTTTATGCCAGGGTAATTGAAAAGCTGTGAAATAGGCAGCCATGCTCTGTAACCGCTCTAGTAATGCGCCTGTCATATCTGATCTAACAGAAGCAAGCCATGCTGAAGGGAGACAGCTTTGTAACAGAGTATCCAGGTGGCCGTGAAGAAGAGCATTAGAGAATGTTAGTCTGCGATCTGCTACATTGTGTTATTTTTTTATTAGCTTTCCCTGCAGGTTAGAAAAATCCATAAACCCTGCTCACAATGCCCACTGCACATATAAATTGTTGGCGTGGAGCATGGTTTGGAGTTGACCATAAGTAAAAGCGTTAGCAGTCACCTATAGTAACTGTTTAGGGTTATTTTAGGTGAAACAAGAAAAAGGAATGGCAGTTATAGGCAAGTGTTCCAGTTTTTTCTTTGAGAATTAAAACACCCATTAGGCCAGATTTACTAACACAATGCACATATGATTGCTCTGATATGCAAAATATATGATAATGGAATTAATTATAAGTCCACATTGTGTTCAAACATTTCCTACCTAAGCTGTGGCATGCCTAAAATAGAATGGTTATTTTTTCCAGGACTTCAGCTGTTTTTTGATGCACATACCATATAGGAATAAAATAAGGGGGGTGTAATGGCACTTGCTAATAATTAAAATAAATATATAAACGTAATAACAATTCCTTAAAGTTAAAGTGGAGGTTCACCCGGAAATGTAAATTTTTAACATTAGATTGATGCTCATTTTGTCAAGGGGAATCGGGTAGTTTTTTAAAAAAACGAAGCAGTACTTACCGTTTTAGAGAGCGATCTTCTCCGCCGCTTCCGGGTATGGGCTGCGGGACTGGGCGTTCCTATTTGATTGACAGTCTTCCGATGGTCACATCTATCGTGTCACAATTTTCCGAAAGTAGCCGAACGTCAGTGCGCAGGCGCCGTATAGAGCCGCACCGACGTTCGGCTTCTTTCGGCTACTCGTGACGCGATAGATGCGACCGTCGGAAGCCTGTCGGAAGACTGTCAATCAAATAGGAATGCCCAGTCCCGAAGACCATACCCGGAAGCGGCGGAGAAGATCGCTCTTTAAAACAGTAAGTACTGCTTCATTTTTAAAAAAACTACCCGATTCCCCTTGACAAAATGAGCATGAATCTCATGCTAAAAAATTTTTTTTGGGTGAACTCCCGCTTTATTTAACATATGTTCCACTCCAAATAATAACCGCCCAGGTGTATTCAATTAACTGTAATCGTGCAAATGCTACAACTAATAATGAATAAATACACCAATTCCTGTGTGTCTATATGTGTTCCACTCCAGATGGGATAAAGACCGCCCAGCATCAATAAGATAATGTGGAGGGTGATGGGAGTGATAATTTTCTGAAAATAACCAAAAGTAAAACAAATGTGTCACCAAGAGCACAATGCTGATGAGATATAAAAACAAATATATATAGTGACCACTACAAAAAGTGATAAAACTGATACTCTAAATAATAAAATTAATAATATGTAATAATGATATACAATAAAGTGCATAAAGTGCTGAATCTACTTAAAGTGCAATGTGCAATGCATTGTGAATAGAATAAATACTGCAATATAGCAATTCAAGTGAAATAGTCCTGGAGAAAAACTCCTTAACAATGAACAATGTCCAATAACATGCACAGGTGAAAAAAGAAGTGAAAAAAAAACAGGTTTCTGAAATAAAAGTGTCACACACTAGTCCACCGCAAAATCGGCCACAGTAAAGGTGCTTCAAACGACAATATCCTTCCAAAAGTGCATGGGTGTTTCCAAACAGTGCTCGGCTTCACAAATAATCCCACTCAGTGAATGACATGCAGAAAAAGATCGCTTCCTCAAGCCCCATACCTCAAGGAGGCTTAAAATAAGCCTATAGATGTCCAAATGCTGCTAGATAAAACCTGTGATCAGAATGCTCATATCCAACCCATCCGTTCCTGTTAACACCAATCCCTTCTGGTCAGAGCTCCACAGATCCCCAGGCTCCAGCTCCAGTGATAAATATTCAAGTGGGATGGCTCTCAAATCAAACACATAAGCACTCTATAGTGTATTACTGACAGACAATCGGTTTAACGAAATAAAAGCAAGTACACTTGCAAAACGAGCATTGAAACCAGCATGTAGCATAAGGTATACACAGTAGCTCTACCCTAAACTAAAATTAGCCCTTTATAGTACAAATATACAATAGAACAGTGCAGCGCAAAAATAAAATTACAAAAAAATTATTAAAAAACTCAAATCCATAAGCAGAAAAAGAGTCCATATGTGTAAGTGAAGAAAGGTTTAATTGATTCTCAGCATGCAGTGCAGGTAAATATATGTGACCAGAGAAATATCCTCCACCGTGCATAAGATGGCCTCTCACCTCACATATTCGACCTTACAAGGCACAAGGCATATAACTCAACCAAGGGATCCTGATTTAGCACGTCAAAGGGATGATTGATGACTCAGTGTAAATCACAAATGACCTCAAATCCTGCAGTGGTACTCCACCATAGAGGAACAGAAGAAAGGAAATCTAGTTCTCCGTTTTGACAGTTTATTACGGTAAAAAACACATTTAAAACGACTCACATGCTAAGGCACTCTAAGCGCGAGTGCCAGCTGATAAGGCGTGCAACATATCCATACGAAGGTAAACAAAGCAGCGGTGATTGCGGATGACGTCCTACGTGGCTCCTTCCCCGTACGTGTTACGTCCTATGGGCGGGACTTCTTCAGCGTGGGGCAGGAAGACACCTATGCACGGTGGAGGATATTTCTCTGGTCACATGTATTCACCTGCACTGCATGCTGAGAATCAATTGAACTTTTCTTCACTTATTGTATATTTGGCTTGGGATTTTTTTTATGAATTTATCCTTAGAGCTGGCTTGCAATTTTTATTTTTATTTTATTTTTTGTAAACATTTTCAGTGCTGAATACCTTTTTATTGCTTTATAGTACAAAAAAGCAAATCGCTACTGTAAATATTACTTTCACTGTGTCCCACAGTAAAAAAAAAAAATGAACCCCTTACAGTAGCGATTATTTGCTCTTTTTGTACTTATTTTGTTTTTTTTAACCCCATTATGTTACTAAACATCTCAGGCCACAAGTCTGTTTTTTGGTGCTTTTCGCAGAAACACACTACAGTTCATTTACATGTTTTCCTATGGGACACGTTCACATCCATGATTATGCTGCTGCATAATTGGAAAGGGCAAGGACTTTTTAACGCAAAACTGCGCTATTTTTTTTTTTTCAATATACTTCAATGGAGAAGCTGCAGAAAAGCATGTAATGTGTTTTTGTGGCAATTTGTGTTTTGTAATCTGCCCAACAGATTACAGGCTATTATCCGATTAATCGAAACAATAATCGGCCAACTAATCGATTATGAAAATAATCGTTAGTTGCAGCCCTAAAGAACTCCCACAGGTCCTGCATCTCTTTTTCCAGTCACAGCACCCCCTTGTCTCTGCCTCCCCTGGTCTCAGCATTCAGCAGACTACAGCACTCCTCTGGTCCTCCCTCCAGACCCTGCACTTTCTGTTTCCCACTGCTCCCCCCAGTTTCTTCCCAGCAGCAGAACAAGGTAAGGGGGATGCACTGTGATGTAAAGGAGAGTGGGGGGACTTTTGACTTCAGATAGTGCAAGATAATTTGGAATCTGATGCAAGAGGGGGTGGGGTGCTCTGGACATCTAGTATTACAGATACAACTGGCCCCTTGAGGGCAACCATAATGCTGATGCAGCTTAAAATTTTATTTAGATTTGACACCCCTGCCTACACTATACCATTCTTTACATGTTGCTATGCATTCCCTATTTAAGAACAATCTCAGGACTTTTGTGGTCCACAACATTATTCTAAATGCTGTACTGTTCATTACCCTTGATACATTGGTAAATTCTATACAATGATCTGTACATTCCTTGCCTGAATTTCTTCACTCTGAGCCATGTGATGTATGTTCTATATTCCACATTGTCTTATTCCATATGTATTGTTCTTAAATTGGAACTTTGAAATTGCTTTGATATGTATGCACATAGACTGTGCCTTCTGTGAAATTGCCATTTGGTCGTGTTTGTCAATAAGTCAGAATATTGACCTAGACCTTTTACAGATGCATCTCCGAAAAAGTTGAATATCATCAAGTTAATTTATTTTGGTAATTCAATTCAAAAAGTGAAACTTGTATATTGTATAGATTCATTGTGTGCGCGCACACACACACACACACACACACACACACACACACACATATATTTAAAACATTTCTTTATTTTAATTGTGATAATTATGGCTTAAAGCTAGTGAAAATAAAGTCTGTACCTCAGAAAATTTGAATGTTGTGAAAAAGTTCAATGTTGTAGACTCGTGGTGTCACACGCTAATCAGCTAATTAACGCAAAACCCCTGTAAATGTTTCCTGAGCCTTTAAATGGTCTTTCAGTCTGGTTCAGTAGGTTACACAATTATGGGGAAGACTGCTGACTTGACAGTTATCTAGAAGACAGCCATTGATATCCTGCACAAGGAGGGAAAGTGACCAAAGGTTATTGCTAAAGAAGATAGCTGTTCAGAGTGCTGTATCCAAGCATATTAATGGAAAGTTGAGTGGAAGGAAAAAGTGTGGTAGAAAAAGGTGCACAAGCAACAGGGATAACTGCAGCCTTGAGGAGATTGTAAAGCAAAGGCCTTTCAAGAGTTTGGGGGAGATTCACAAGGAGTGGACTATGGGTGGTGTCAGTTCTTCAAGAGCCACCACAGACGTATCCAGGACATGGGCTACAACTGTCTCATTCCTTGTGTCAAGCCACTCCTGAACCAGAGACCACGCTAGAAGGGTCTTACCTGGGCTAAAGTGAAAAGGGACTGGACTGTTGCTCAGTGGTCCCAAGTCCTCTTTTTGGATTATAGTAAATTTTGGAAATCAAGGTCTCAAAGAAGAGTGGAGAGGCACAGAATCCAAGTTAAATGAGGTCTGGTGTGAAGTTTCCACAGTCAGTGATGATTTGGGGAGCTATGTTATCTGCTGGAGTTGGGCCACCATGTTTTATCAAGTCCAGAATCAGCGCAGCCCTTTACTAGGAAATTCTAGAGCACTTCATGCTTCCCTCTGCTGTCCAGCTTTATGGAGATGCTGATTTAATTTTCTTTCTTTCTTTCTTTCTTTCTTTCTTTCTTTCTTTCTTTCTTTCTTTCTTTCTTTCTTTCTCGTAATATTCAATACTGAATTCTGGGTTTTTACTAGCTGTAAGTCATAATCATCAAAATTAAAAGAAAGAGGTGCTTGACATATATCACTGTGTGTAATGAATCTATCTAATATGATCAATTTTTTTGAGATGCACCTGTGTGTGTGTGTATATATATATATTATTTTTAAACCCCTATCTATCCTTAATCTCTATGGCAATGAATAATTACTGTAATCACATTTGCACATCTTAAAGTTGCTCTGTAGTTACCTAATGGAACTCACTGGTGGCACCATCATTTTCTATTATTAAAAGCCAACTCTGTTTGTTTTCAATAGGAAAAGAATTACAGCTTGTTTGATAAAACTGTCCACTTTATCAAAATGAGGACCGGTTGGTGTAAATTTCTATAGCAGCCGCTAGTGATAATCGTAAGAGAATCCGGCAGACTGGTTGTACCCAATTTGATCGATCAACTTGGTACATTCAGCCTGCCCATTAATGGTTCTTATCTCGGCCGGTTCCTGCTGAACTGGCCCAGATTAAAACTGTATGGCCTGCTTAAGTATCTAAGATGAGATAGTCCTTTCCAATTTATGTGTAAAGCAGGAACAAAGATTGTCTCTGGACAGCCGCTCTCTGAACAAATGGTAGCCTTTTATTGAAAGAAAGACAGCACTACAAGTCACAGCAAAATAAAATGAAACCTGACTACTGACGCATTTCGCACTGAAACTAGTGCTTAGTCATAGCTCAGTTTCAGTGCGAAACGCATCAGCAGTCTGGTTTTATTTAATTTTGCTGTGACTTGTAATGCTGTCCTTTTAATAAAAGGCTACAATTTGTTCAGAGTGCGGCTGTCCAGAGACAATCTTTGTTCCTGCTTTGCTAAGTGCATTGCCTGCACCTGAGTTGTCTGCAACGGAGGATATTCGTCTGGGTTCCCACCTGGAGCGGCTATTCCCTTTTCCCCAACTTCTGTGTAATAAGGGTTAAACTTCATCACTTCCAGGTTCCTATGCCTAAAAAAATATATATATATATATATATATATATATATATATATATATATATATTGCAATAATTCAGGGTCCATGTACACTAGGCTTAAAAAAAATGCTAATATAGAGTTTTTGTACAGGAGATGAGGAGAGTGTCGGAGCATTCAGCGTTTTTTTTTTCTTCCAGAAAACTGCTCTCAAAAACGCAATTCAAAAGGTTAAAATATGCCTCTAAACACCTCATGCACACTGGTTTATTGTAAACGCTGTTCCTCCTGACAGGAAAAATTCTGTGTTTTAAAAATTCACCTAAGCTGTGTGGTTTTATTTATTTTTTTAACCACTTTAATACCGCACATAGACATATGATGTCCACAAAGGGGATCTCCCATCCCAGGTGGACGTCATATGACGTCCTGTACTTTGTGCGGTGATATCTGAATGATGCCTGCACCTAGAGGCATCATTCAGATATTATTGTGTTCCCGGCGGCGATCCTGCGCACCATAAGAACGATCATAGCGGTCACGATCTCATGCTTTCAAGCCTGGAGGAGAGATGTGGGGTCTTATTGACCCTGCATCTCTCCTTAAGGCTGCATTCACACCTAGGCGTTTTGTCGCCTGAAGCGCAACGCTACAATACGCTGGAGGGGAAAAATAACATTGTTCTCTATGGAGATGGTTCACATCTCCACGCCGAACGCCTGAAGCTGAAACAAGTTCCGGACCCTTTTTTGTCGCGCGTATCGGGCGGTTTGGGCGTATTTGAGCGTTTCCATTTCCCATAGAAAGTAATGGAAACGCTCGATTCAAGCGACTTGCGCGACAACGAGCGTTTGCTACGGGCGTTTCGCCGCTTTAATCAATAGAACATTTCACCCAGGCAGAAGATTAAAAAAAAATCTACCAACATAGCAACAATTGATGAAAAGATGATAATTTTTCCTATTGGCTAAAATAAAAAACCTTGAAGTACAAAAACGTATGCAAATGCGCAAATAAGCATGAATACGTGCGACAAAACGCCGAAAAAAAATTCCGAAAAAAACTACCAAACGACCGACGCTCAGGTGTGAATGCAGCCTAAAGAGGACCCGTCACACACCTTTCCTTTTACAAGGGATGTTTACATTCCTTGTAATAGGAATAAAAGTGATAAAAAAAAAAAAAAACTGTAAAAAAAAAAGTGTAAACAATAAATAAAAAAAAATTAAAACGCCCATCCCCGGTAGCTTGCGCTCAGAAGCGAACGCACACCCAAGTCCCACCCACATATGTAAACGTCGTTCAAACCACATATGTGAGGTATCGATGCGTGCGTTAGTGCGTGTGCAACAATTTTAGCACTAGACCGCAGTGTAACTCTAAACTGGTAACCTGTACATTTTTTCAAAACGTTGCCTATGGAGATTTTTAAGTAACGAAGTTGTGCGCAAGCGTGACATGTTGGGTATCTATTTGGCGTAACACCATCTTTCATATTTTACAAAAAAATTGGGCTAACTTTACTGTTTTTTTAAAAAAATTTAATTGATGAAACCATTTTTTTTCCAAAAAAAAAGAAGTTTGAAAAATTATTGCGCAAATACCGCGCAAGATAAAAAGTTGCAATGACCGCCATTTTATTCCCTAGGGTGTCTGCTAGCAAAATAATGATGATTTGTACATGTAGGAGAGAAGTGCCAGAATAGGCCCGGTATGGAGGTTGGTATAAAATAGTTCAGCAGCGTTTGGTGTTTGGGTGTTTATTTCATTGGCCAGAAATGAATTTATTCTGGCTACTGAAATAAATAAATTCTGAAGTGCTAAACGCGCCTAGTGTTTTTTGTTTATGCCCGAAGCTCTTCTTCTGAACGAGATTCTTCTGCATTCAGGAGAGGAGCTTTGACTGCCTCTAAACTCTGCCGCTCCAAAAACCTATGTGTACATACTGTATGACACAATTCAATTGTAACAAAAACATATAAACAATATCAAGGGAAGGAATAAACATACATTAGAATAGAAAACAAATCTAGCCTTTAGCCCTGTGCTGCCTTTGCAATGTATATTACATGCTTGGCACTCAGCAGTGTCTGTTTCTTTAAGACCCTCCATTTTCTTGATGCCTAGTCTTCTCTGTATGTCTAAGGCTTGCTGGGACATTTCCTGTTTCATTCCAGCTCTAGCTACTGTAGTGACCAGATCCACAAGACATCTTAAAGCTATCACAATTTGCAAACCTGACGAACACCAAAGCCTGTGAGTAAAGGGGTTTTGCTAGTTCAGCTTGTGTAGAGGGATGCTAGACATTGCAGATAGATAATGTGTGTTTCAGTGTAGTAGGCAAGCACATGTTAGGCCTATCTTTTGTATTAGCTATGTATAATGTATGTTGCTTGAATAGCCATGCTTACATTTGTTTTCTATGTTTGTTTCACGGTTTTACCAAATCATATCAAATCACATCACATCTCATCCCATATCATCATACTATTGTACACATTCCTGTTCATTATATCTCAGTAAAGATTGCATCAGTTCAACAACCAGCGCGTCTTTCATTGGGACTTGGTTTATACTTGATGTTAAGCTGTGTACCTAAAGCAACACACACAGCCCAGGCATTACAGTAAAAAGGCTTTAAAAAGTTGTCAGAAGCAGTTAAACAGCTTTGAATCGTCCTCAGCAGTAAAAGAACTATTAACTCCTTTCAGCCACGTGGAGTGAAGCTAAAGTGAAACTAATTTCTCTCACTCACTACAACACTGATACTGCCTGTGTCCAGTCCTCATCATTATCCACTCTGCCAGCTAAATCAAGATGCAGAACACAGAGAACAACACTCTGACAGTTAACCCTCAATGCTCCTATAAGGAGGATGACACACACAGCTTGCCAAGAATCAAGTCTAGATGCACAACATTGTCTAGAGCATCTAGTCAAACAAATCTGACTTCAGCTAGCGCAGATTCAGCAAGATCTAAGCGTACTAGTTCTAGACATTCAAGCATCACCAGTCTGTCATCGGCTAGCGACAAAGCGACTAAGGCAAGAGCAAAAGCAGAGGCAGCTTGCGCCATGGCTTCTTATGCAGAGCAAGAAGCTGAATTGATGAGAGAAAAAGCAAAAAGTGAATCCGAAGCACTCAAAAAGAAAGCAGAAGTGGAAGCATCTTTACACTTACTCAAACAGCAGAAAAACGCTGCAGCAGCCTTAGCCGAGGCAGAAGTTTTCACAAGGGCTGCCGAAGCTCAGTACGATGGCATAGAAAATCAGACGTCCTCCCATAGCGCAATCCAGCGCACCCGTGAGTACGTACAGTCACAAGCAACCATGTACACCGACCAGCAGTCCAATGACGCACCTAGGTCTTCATTGACTCCACTAGCAATAAGCAACTTTGATACTACGCAACATTGCAAGGCTGAATCAGGATCCCAGAGTGGGAAGTCAAGTGGTCGCATGCTCGGAGACCAATCTGCCAACCCTCCAAGAGTGCAAACGGATGCTCGCGTACTCCCTCCTCAAGCAAATACAAGTCTGGATTATAGCAGAAAGACTTACAACAGACGAGAACAACCACCTAAACAAAGTGGATTCAGTCAAGCGCCTCATCAGCCTTACCAGCCGCAGCCATACCCTGAGTTTACACCCGAGAAGTATTCGCCAGACGCAACAAGTGCTATAGAAGTGGCAAAATTCCTGATGCACCGTGAGATAGTAGGCGCTGGTCTCATGAAATTCGATGACCGTCCAGAAAACTACTGGGCCTGGAAGTCATCTTTCCTGAGTGGTACCCAAGACTTAAATATGACGGAGAAAGGAAAGCTTGACCAGCTCGTCAGATGGCTAGGACCAGAGTCCACTGAGCAAGCCCAAAGGATCAGATCAGTACATGTTCATGACGCAGCAGCAGGACTTGCAATGGTGTGGCGGAGACTAGAACAATGCTATGGATCACCTGAAGTGATCTAGGATGCTCTGCTGAAAAGGATAGAAAACTATCCAAGAATAACAAGTAAGGATTACCAAAAGCTGAGAGGTTTGGGAGACCTACTCTTAGAAATAGAAGCCGCTAAGTCTAGTGGATATCTGCCAGGTCTCTCATATCTGGATACAGCACGTGGAGTTGAGCCCATAATCGAGAAACTTCCTTACAACTTGCAAGAAAGGTGGGTAGCTCAAGCTTCAAGATACAAGAAAGATCATCGAGTTGCATTTCCACCGTTGGCCTTCTTCGCTGAATTCATAGAAGACCAAGCTGAAATACGCAATGACCCAAGCTTTGCTTTCCTGAACAAGAGAACGGCAAGCTTCCCAAAGGTAGAGCAGAAACCTCCAGGGCTTTACAAAGAACGCAGAGCAACAGTTTCTGTAAGGAAGACAGAAGTTCCGCCTGAATCTGTAGCCAATCAGGAAGACAACACAAGGAAGAAAGTTGAGGAGCCAGACAAAATATGTCCTATCCACAACAAGCCTCATCCACTAAGAAAATGTCGCAGTTTCAGAAGTAAGACATTAGAAGAGCGCAAAGCTTATCTTAAAGACAATCGCATTTGTTTCAGATGCTGGGCTTCAATTCAGCATCTTGCAAAAGACTGTACAAAAACAATACAATGCGCAGAGTGTAACAGTGACAAACACTTGTCAACACTGCACCCGGGACCACCACCATGGAAACAAGAAGTTCCGGCAACTCAAGAAGACCATGGTGGGGAGCAAGGCGAGAGTACAATGCCAGCAGTAACCTCAAAGTGCACTGAGATCTGTACAGAGCAGGGCCGCTCAAGATCATGCTCCAAGATATGCTTAGTCAAGGTGTATCCAGCAGGTTTCAGAGAGAAGGCAATCAAAATGTACACAGTCTTGGATGAACAGAGTAACAGATCTCTGGCAAAAACAGAATTCTTTGACCTCTTCGGTGACAAAGGAAGTCCAACTCCATACACCTTGAAGACTTGTTCTGGAGTTGTAGAGACAATAGGGAGAAGAGCAAATAACTACATCATCGAGTCATTAGATGGAAAGACAAAGGTGACTCTTCCTACCCTCATAGAATGTGATGAGATACCAGACGACAGGTCAGAGATTCCCACACCTGAAGTTGCTCGTCATCACCCACATCTGGTGCGAATAGCAGACCAAATACCAGCACTAGATCCAGATGCTGCAATCACCCTTCTACTCGGGAGAGATATTCTCAGAGTGCACAAAGTCAGAGAACAGTACAATGGGCCACACAATGCACCATTTGCACAACGCCTTGATCTCGGATGGGTCATCGTTGAAGTATGTCTAGACGGACTGCACAAACCAGCAAAGGTAAATGTCTACAGAACACATCTGTTGCAGAATGGTCGTACATCTTGTCTTTGCCCATGTACCAACAGTCTACACATTAAAGAGAGATTAGATAACCCAAAACATCATCGAAGTATACAGAGGTGCATGGAAGACTTGGCCTCAACTGGGAATGCAGATGAACTGGGTTGTAAGGTGTTTGAAAGAACACGAGACAACGACAAGCCAGCACCCTCGGTGGAAGATACCCTCTTCCTTGAGATCATGGACAGAGAAGTCTACAGAGACAAGTCAGGCAGCTGGGTAGCCCCTCTACCCTTCCGGTCACCACGCCATCGCCTTCCTGACAACCGGGTACAAGCAGAGAAACGCTTCAGTTTGTTGCAGCGCACTCTACAAAGAAAGCCAAATATGAAGAAACACTTCCAAGCCTTCATGCAAAAGATTTTTGACAACAAGCAAGCAGAAAGGGCACCACCACTACAAGAGAACCAAGAACACTGGTACTTACCAATATTTGGGGTGTATCATCCTCAGAAACCAGGTCAGATACGTGTAGTATTTGACTCTAGTGCGAAGCACGAAGGCATCTCATTAAATGACGTCCTTCTCAGCGGACCGGACCTGAACAACACACTCCTTGGAGTACTCATCAGGTTCAGAAAAGAACTCGTAGCAGTAACAGCAGATGTACAACAGATGTTCTACTGTTTCTTCGTTCGAGAAGATCACAGAGACTACTTAAGGTTCCTGTGGTATGCAGACAACGACTTTAACAAAGACATCACAGCGTACAGGATGAAGGTACATGTGTTTGGAAACAGCCCTTCCCCAGCTGTAGCTATCTACAATCTGAAACGAGCAGCACAGCAAGGTGAAAGACATGGTCAAGAAGCCAAACAGTTCGTCATGAAGAACTTCTACATGGACGATGGACTTGCTTCTTTCTCCAGCAACGAAGAAGCTATTAACGTCCTGAAAAGTACAAAAGAAATGTTGGCAGAATCCAACATAAGATTAAACAAGGTAGCTTCCAACAGCTACAGAGTCATGGAAGCATTTCCAATGGAAGACCGTGCTAAAGACCTCAAAGACTTAGATCTAGGAACAGAATCACCACCCTTGCAAAGAAGTCTTGGGCTTAGTTGAGAAGAGAAACCATTCACAAAAAGAGGCGTCCTATCTACAGGCAACAGTCTTTATGACCCCCTGGGATTCGTAGCACCCATCATCATGCAAGGCAAAGCTCTTTTGAGACAGATCACTACTGAGCAAGAACAAATTGACTGGGAGGTACTTCTTCCTGAAGAGAAGCAAATGCAGTGGAAGTTGTGGAAAGACTCATTGTTAGAGCTTGAACAACTCAACATTCCAAGACCGTACGTATTTGTTTCCTTGTCTGCTACAAAGAGGAGAGAATTATGCGTATTCTCTGACGCTTCCACTATGGCTATTGCAGCTGTAACTTACCTTAGGGTAATAGACACTGAGGGACAAAGCCATGTTGGGTTCATCATGGGAAAATCTAAACTAGCTCCCAGACCTGCTCACACTGTCCCACGTCTAGAACTTTGTGCTGCTGTCTTAGCGGTAGAGATGGCAGACATGATTACGACTGAACTGGACATTGAGATTCATGCAGTGAACTTTTATACAGACAGCAAGATTGTGTTAGGATATATTCACAACGCTTCAAAAAGATTTTATACATACGTGACCAACAGAGTGACACGTATCAGAAAGTCTACAAGTCCAGATCAGTGGCATCACATCAGCACAGACAAGAACCCAGCTGATCATGGGACAAGATTGGTGTCAGCCGCTGTACTCAAGCAAATTAACTGGTTCGTAGGTCCATCGTTTCTTGGTAAGCCAGAAACCAAACAGACTACTCAGGTAGAGACCTTTCAGCTCATAGAACCAGATCAAGACAAAGAGGTAAGACCTCAAGTTGCAGTTTGTAAGACTTTAGTTACCAGAGACAGTCTGGGCGCCCATAGATTTGGAAGGTTTTCCAGTTGGAAGTCTTTAACCCGTGCAATCGGAAAACTTATCTGTCTAGCTAGATACTCCTGCAGAGCTACTAATACTGATCAGCGTAGCAACGACCATCTTGAACAAGCTAAGGTCGCGATCATCAAATGCATCCAGCAGGAAGTCTTTAAAGAAGAAATTCAAAGCCTTCTGAAAAAGGAAGAGATTTCTCGACTCAGTTCGCTCAAGAAGTTGAACCCTATCCTCGACGAAAACGGAGTACTAAGAATTGGAGGTCGTTTGTCGGCAGCGGATATGACTATCCAAGAGAGACATCCCTTCATCATACCTAAGAATCATCACATCGCTCTTCTTCTGGTAAGACACTATCATGAGCAAGTTGCACATCAAGGACGACACTTCACTGAAGGAGCATTACGGTCAGCAGGATTGTGGATCATAGGAGGTAAGAGACTAGTCTCCAGCGTGATCAGCAAATGCGTTACCTGTAAGAAGATTAGAGGGAAACTTGAGGTTCAGAAGATGTCAAACTTACCTGCAGACAGACTTGCTTCAGATCCTCCGTTCACTCACGTAGGTCTAGACGTTTTTGGACCATGGAACATCTCTTCTCGCAAGACCAGAGGAGGCAGTGCCGAAAGTAAACGTTGGGCTGTTCTGTTCTCTTGCCTGAGTACTAGAGCAGTTCATATTGAAGTGATTGAATCTTTATCCACTTCAAGTTTCATCAATGCCTTGAGAAGATTCTTCTCTATCAGAGGACCAGCAAAATTGATTCGTTCAGACCGTGGCACAAACTTTATTGGGGCCTGCAAGGAGTTGAAGATCATCTCTACAGACTCTGAAACAGGTTCCTATCTTCAAGATCAAGGATGCACTTGGACTTTTAATCCTCCACACGCATCGCATATGGGAGGAGCCTGGGAGAGGATGATTGGAGTAGCTCGTCGTATTCTGGATGCCATGCTCCTGAAGGTTGGGTCTACTCGCCTCACTCATGAAGCTTTGACTACACTAATGGCTGAAGTCGTGGCCATTATGAACGCCAGACCTTTGGTTCCAGTGTCTACAGATCCGGAGATGCCGTCAGTCTTGACACCCGCAATGCTGCTGACCCAGAAGATGGAACCAGTGACAGCTCCCTCAGGAGACTTTGACCTCAAGGACTTGTACACCAAGCAATGGAGACAAGTTCAAAGTCTTGCGGACATTTTCTGGAAGAGGTGGAGACAGGAATACCTGGTGACACTCCAGCCACGCAAGAAATGGCAAGATGACAAACCCAACTTACAAGTTGGAGACATTGTCTTATTAAAAGACACTCAGGCCCACAGGAACGAATGGCCTATTGGACTCATTGTGGGGACTGATCCTAGTAGTGATGCTAGAGTTAGAAAGGTTGAAGTTAGAATTGTTAGACAGGGCATTCCCAAGGTGTATGCTAGGCCAATTTCCGAAGTAGTTTTACTTCTGTCCAAAGGTTAGTGGCATAACAAAAGGTATGCCAGGTGGGGAGTGTGCTGCCTTTGCAATGTATATTACATGCTTGGCACTCGGCAGTGTCTGTTTCTTTAAGACCCTCCATTTTCTTGATGCCTAGAGGCGGGTCTTCTCTGTATGTCTAAGGCTTGCTGGGACATTTCCTGTTTCATTCCAGCTCTAGCTACTGTAGTGACCAGATCCACAAGACATCTTAAAGCTATCACAATTTGCAAACCTGACGAACACCAAAGCCTGTGAGTAAAGGGGTTTTGCTAGTTCAGCTTGTGTAGAGGGATGCTAGACATTGCAGATAGATAATGTGTGTTTCAGTGTAGTAGGCAAGCACATGTTAGGCCTATCTTTTGTATTAGCTATGTATAATGTATGTTGCTTGAATAGCCATGCTTACATTTGTTTTCTATGTTTGTTTCACAGTTTTACCAAATCATGTCAAATCACATCACATCTCATCCCATATCATCATACTATTGTACACATTCCTGTTCATTATATCTCAGTAAAGATTGCATCAGTTCAACAACCAGCGCGTCTTTCATTGGGACTTGGTTTATACTTGATGTTAAGCTGTGTACCTAAAGCAACACACACAGCCGAGGCATTACAAGCCCTATCAAATAGAGCAAATACAAATAAAACTAGCAGCATCACATATTAAATTCATGGAACTAGAATTGTGAGGCCACACAGTCTGCCTAATAGTGAATATTACAACTACTCTTAACCTAAGATACATTACTTTCATATCGCCGCTTGGATTCATCTTATACCTTCCCTTCTGTACTTTAAAGAAAACAATAAGGGGTCTTGAGAAAGAGAGAATAGAAAAATCAACCAACTAACTAACAAGCTTCTAGTTTTGTATTGCCAAAGCTTAATTGAACAAGCTGAAGTTTGAAGCCAACTGGCCACCATGCATGGCTGCACTAGATTCTGAGTGCACAAGCTTTTTTTTTTTATGTATAGGAGATACCAGAGTAGGCTAGTGTACATGAGGCCTTAACATGAGATTAGGAGCAGCAGTGTATAAAATATATATATATAAATATATATTGCAGGACGCCAGGGTTGGGTCCTGGACGGACACAATATTGCACCAATATTTGGATTGTGGTCCCTTTAACCACTTGCCGACCGCGCACCGTCGTTATACGTCCACAAGGTGGCTCTGCTGGGCGAGAGCACGTAATATGACGTCCTCTCTCCCAGCCGCCACTAGGGGCGCGCGCCCCCGACTCCCGTGCGTGTGCCCGGCGGGCGCGATCACCGCCGGGCACACGCGATCGCTCGGTACAGAGCGAGGAACGGGAGCTGTGTGTGTAAACACACAGCTCCCGGTCCTGTCAGCAGGGGAAATGCTGATCTTCGGTTCATACAATGTATGAACCGAGGATCAGTGTTTCCCCTAGTGAGGCCACCCCCCCCCCCCCACAGTAAGAACACACCCAGGCATACTTAACCCCTTCCCCGCCCCCTAGTGTTAACCCCTTCACTGCCAGTGGCATTTTTATAGTAATCCAATGCATTTTTATAGCACTGATCGCTATAAAATGCCAATGGTCCCAAAAATGTGTCAAAGGTGTCCGAAGTGTCCGCCATAATGTCGCAGTACCGAAAAAAAAATCGCTGATCGCCGCCATTACTAGTAAAAAAAATATTAATAAAAATGACATAAAAATACCCCCTATTTTGTAAACGCTATAACTTTTGCGCAAACCAATCAATAAACGCTTATTGCGATTTTTTTTTTTTTTTTACGAAAAATATGTAGAAGAAAACGTATCGGCCTAAACTGAGGGAAACTTTTTTTTTTTATATTTTTGGGGGATATTTATTATAGCAAAATGTAAAAAATATTCATTTTTTTTCCAAATTGTCGCTCTATTTTTGTTTATAGCGCAAAAACTAAAAACCGCAGAGGTGATCAAATACCACCAAAAGAAAGCTCTATTTGTGGGAAAAAAAGGACGCCAATTTTGTTTGGGAGCCACGTCGCACGACCGCGCAATTGTCTGTTAAAGCGACGCAGTCCCGAATCGCAAAAAGTACTCTGGTCTTTGGGCAGCAATATGGTCCGGGGGGTAAGTGGTTAAGGCAAGGGGTGAGAAATTCCGGGCAATAAAAGTTAATCCAGAGAGGATGGCCTACAGTCCTCTCTGTCCTTGTTAGATTGTAATTTGGGGCCCGGAATTTCGGAGGCTCTAAAGTGACGTTCGGGAGGGAAAGATCCTCCTCCCCTGACCACTGGCAGTCAAGCACACGGGGGGTTAAGAACTTCTAGAAGAACAGCTTAAAAGACAGGAAGTGCTGATAGAGGAGGTGAGGAGTATGGGAGTGCGCCTGTCTAAAGAGCTGTATACCTTTTAGGCCCCGTACAGACGACCGAACATGTCTGCTGAAACTGGTCCGCGGACCAGTTTCAGCAGACATGTTCGGTCGTGTGTAGGCCCGAGCGTGCAGGATTCCAGCAAACATTTGCCCGCCGGGCCTTTTCCCAGCGGGCAAATATTTCTGGACTTGTTTTAAAACAGCCCGCTGGAATCCTGCCCGCTCGGACATGTTCGGTCGTCTGTACAGACCTACCGTACATGTCCGAGCGCCCGCCATCCCTCGCATGCGTCGAATGACTTTGACGCATGCGTGGAAGCATTTAACTGGCAGGGCCGCCCACGTCGCCGCGGCGACGGCGCGGACACGCCCCGCGTATTGTTTACGCGCGGATTTCTGTATGATGGTGAGTACAGCCACCATACAGAAATCCCCGGGCATACATGTACGGTGAAAACGGTCCGGCGGACCGGTTTCATCGTACATGTATGCTCGTCTGTATGCGGCCTTAGAAAGTAGGAGCCTCTGGGTAAGGTATGTAAATACAAATATTGGAAGTACCATCATCCTGAGATCATATAAGATATTTTGGGTCTGAGGTCCCCGAACCAGAGAACCAAGGGGGGAGGAATGGGCCAATTAGGACTATCGCGGTACAGGTAAAAAAAGGAACAAGTAAGGGTACATTTTAAAAGAACAAAAAATAAATTTTATTGAAAACATAGACATACATCATCACACAATTAAAATACTCATAACCTATGACAACACCATATTGAGGAACCCCCGATAAGGAGAAAGACACGATGGGTTGAGGGTTATGACGGTCTCAACTAGTTTCGCTGAATATTCCGCTTCCTCAGGAGAAATTCTAGACAGGTCCAGCCAAGATGGAAACAGCGGGCGTAGCCCTACAGGGTCCCATGCGGTAGCCAAGGTGGACACACGGAGGGAATGTCCTGCAAGTCTTGATAACAAGATAGGTGATAAAATGTAAGGGGATCCCGGGAACAGGAGCCCAATGGTGGCACCTGTGGAGGTGCCTGTGAGTTCAACACATGTGGGAGTAGTACAGTTGTATGGAGTAGGGGGGGCCAAACAATGACCCATGGTAGCATCAGGATAGTGATGCTAGCATCTAATACTGTGGACTGGGTAAGTCGCAGCAGTCCCGGGACCCAGCGTTCTTTTAAAATGTACCCTCACTTGTTCCTTTTTTTACCTGTACCGCGATAGTCCTAATTGGCCCATTCCTCCCCCCTTGGTTCTCTGGTTCGGGGACCTCAGACCCAAAATATCTTACGCGGCCTTAGAAGATGATAAAGGGTCAGCAAGGACTGGAAGTTCTGGGGGTGAAGACCTGCCTAAAAACCGTATGTGCCTTTGCTTTGATTTATTGCTGGTGTGACCTCTAATGCCTGTCAAAAGGTTACCAGTTTACTGATGTTACCTTTGTTGTTCCTTTTACCGTTTTTTTTTTTTTTCATTTTGTAGCACTACCCCCAAAGGAGCTGCTGGTTTAGATTTGGGCCTGTTCGTTACCTTGCTATTCGTTCAGTAGGGGATGAGAGTCTATAGATACCTCAATGTCCACACAAGTTGTAAATCCTTTCTGGTTAAGCTTTATTTCGCACAAACTTGTACAGGTAGAGGGCTGGAGGGTCAGGGGAAGGTTCGGGCACTCAATGCAGATCACTGGGGAACTTTTAAGCTTCAAAAAGAGTCACACTCACCACTTTCCTTCAAGTTGGTACTGCTCACCCGGATAGGCCCCTCTCACTGGCCTAGCAACCGGGATGATGCACAGACAAAAGGAAGAAAAAGAACAGTCTCTGCCACAGACTTTAGTGTAATAAAGATGAACTGTTCAATAATCCTCTGCCACAGGATCTAGTATTCGGATATCCAGCCTTAGAGTTTAGAGACCTTAAGCTGACCCGGCACACTGTAAGATAACATAGGCTACGGTGCGTCCTCCAATAAAGTCGCCAGGCCTTCCCCGAGACACCAGCCTTCCGCTTGGTCCTCTCCAGGACAGGTCCTCCCCTGGTTTCCTCCATTGAGTGGCTTTCACCCTTAGGACAGACAGCGCAAGACCACCACCAAAGTGTGGGCCCCAGTCAGGACAACTGGGCCTACGTGACAAAGATGCAGCCAACATGGCCCCGTGGCTGAAATCAATCATCACACACCCCAAACCCGTAGGGCCACGAGGTATAAAGCCCCTAAAGATGACGTCTGCCCCATAAGTACCCCTCCCCAGCATGCCCAGCGGGGAGACCCCTCCCACTGGGCTGTTCCCGGGGAAAAACACCCAATACACTCTGGCCTGTTTGTATTCCAACATTGGCCTGGGGTGGTAACGCTACCTACAGGCAACAGTGGGAAGTCCTTCAAACACAGCCATAGCCAGGACAGAGGCCATTTTAGACATTATACCAAAGTCTGAGCTAACTACCAGCGCAGACATATACTAAATTTAACATAGCGCCTGGTCATCAGGAGCAGGGTGCTACACTTTAAATATGACACATTGGGGTTTATTTACTAAAGCTGGAGAGTGCAAACATTGGCAATACAAATTGGAAGCTGGTTGGTTTCTATGCAGAAGTGAGCCTGATTTTGCACTCTCCAGCTTTATTAAATAAACCCCATTGTGTCTTTTTATGATTATCACCCAGACATTTTTTTATGTAAACCTGAAATGACACCCTTGCTCTAAACAACAAATGATTCCATTTTTTTCATCAACCTGTCTATAGTCTTCTTTATTAAATCTAACCAAAATAATATTTTTCTTTCAACTACAGAGCTCTGGTATTTGACATTCTCATATGCTCTTGGGAGTTGAGAGACTGTGAGTAAAGGCAGCCAGTTTACAGAGTAGCAACTGTCAGACCTCTGACATTCAAGCTGAAGTGTCAGGCTCAGGCAAGTAAATGAAGCTAAATAAGGGAATACACACATACATATACACTTGTAATTCTGTCTGCCATCATAAGTATAATAATTTAAGAATAAATGTGTAGCTTCTCACAGAAGTCCAATCATGACTGGTTCTGTTGAAGTGTCTGCAGCAGAAACTGTTACCATGGCGACCATTCAGTCTCCTTAAATTCTCCCTTGGGTCTACTTATGTTATTAAAGAGAAACTATATTGGTAATTTTGACCATTTCTTTTTTTTTTTATATGTATTTTTAATGTTTATTATATTTACATGTTGTATTTAGGTACTTTTTGTATATATTATATATATATATATATATATATATATATATATATATATATATATATATATATATATATATATATATATATATATATATATATATATATAAAAAATTTACAAATAAATAAACATTTACTACTGAACATTTTCATTATACTTGCTTTACAGGGTATGTAAGGCATTCTAATAATTCTACTACATACTGAAACTCTATATTTAACAGCAGAGATGGAGGTTGTCCTTCCTCTGAGTTACTGGGCTGTGTTAAATCGACTATCAAGGATGCACTTCATGGAAATCAGTACGTTTTACTGTTGGTTGTAGACACAATCCTCGTCTTTAGGCCACACCCCTCTGACACATGTTGCCGTCTTAGAGATTATTCAAAGAGGACCTCATATGATTAAGCCCAGGAGGGGATGAAACATGTCAGAGGGGGGTGACCCAAGTGCAGGGACTGTCTACAACGAACAATAAACTCTTAAAATCAGCCAAGATTAAAGGAGAAGTCCAGCCTGGTCTTTTTAGGCTGGGCTTCTCCTGTGAGTCACAGTAGTGCAATTCGACTTGCGCTCCTGTGACCCGTTTTTAGCGGAGAGAGGTCTGAAGTTTGCTCTCCACTGACATCAGTCAGGGCAACGCGTCATCACGACTTCCAAGTTGGGATCCACCAGCTGCCCTGATTGATGGCAGTCTCAGCATCTCAGACTAGCTATGAAGAAGCACTAAGGCATAGTGCGAAACGTCAGCTTTTCTTTTGTTGTGCTGTTTTTTGCTGTGGCATGTATTTTGTGATTTTTAATTAAAGGAGGAGTTTTTTTGGAGTGCGGCTGTCCCAGTTTTTTTCCTTCATCCTAATCTCAGATGCTGAGATCGCCGCTCCCTGCCCATCCACTGCTCATCACTCTGCTTGGGGAGGAGTGAGAACCGAGCCATCAACGGTGTTCGGTCGCTCAGTTCTCAGTGCAGAGACTCCAGGGGACAGGTGCATCATCGGTCTGATGCTCCCACCACCGAGGTAAGTGTGAATAGAAAAAAAAAACATACTTCTCTTTTAAAGCCTGACGGCCGAAATGCGCTGGATTTTTATGGCTATTTTTCACCTAAATTAATAAAAAATGTCTTGGCCAATTTTTATGGCGCCTACCTTCCCCTTTGTCCATTGACTGAGTATGGAGGTGTGCAAGACTTCCCAGGCTAGGTGCCATGCAGCCTACATACCGGTGGGATATCTGTGGAGTACAGCCTAGACAAGCCCGTGTTACTTGCAGCCACAGCAATGGACTTCCTTAGAGGCTGTTTTAGTCGTTTGGAGCGGTGCAGTTTTTCTTTTGCCATTGCGCTGTGTGAGTTTAATTTGATCTCATGCAATCCAGTTTGTTCTCATGATAATGGCTACTCTGTCTAAACACAGCATTGCAGGATATCCGGTTCTGTAGAACTTGCAATTGCAACACCTGCTGACGGCAAATTTGAATATTCATGCACAAATGAATTTCTTACCTGTAATGTATTCAGAATGCATATTTTTAAAATGGAACACACGAATAGGTAAAAATACTATACATTTCACTTTAATATAAACCAGCACAAGTGTATTCCTCCTAAGGTCCTGCTGAAGTCATCTGAACAGCCCTAACATTCTTCCTGCTGCCTGTACTGCAGTAGTTGAGAGCTCAGACATCAAATTTCTAGAGTGAACAAGATGCTTCATTTGTTCTGAGATTTTTAGCAATTGTATGTACAGCTGCAAAAGGCATTGCTGTACTAGGTGTGTGTAATTTGTTATAGAATCCTTCCTTGCATCCGCCTAGTATGGCGGAACATTCCTCTGTTAGCTATGGTAGCTGACATGGCTTTTGTAACACCTCTTTAGGAAGTTTTTTTCACTTGTACTCCTCCGATAAAGTAGTTATAGTGGCTTTTTCACATGTGTGCAGTAGCATGTGCTATTGGTGCATGTTACTACATTTTTGTTCTTCTTCTTTCTTCTTCCTTCTTCCTTCTCCCTTCTCCCTTTTTTTTTTTTGCACGTTTTTGTTCATGCATTATGCAAAGTGGGCAGGTCAAATGCACAAAACTACACAATGATTGCTTTACAATTTATTTTACTAGGTCATACATACATGCACAGAAGTGCAATGTTTTTGAAAGGTGAACGAAGCTACAATACATCAGGGGTTGACAAATTTGCTTGGAATCTAGGAGCCAGCTAAAAAAGTTAGGAGCCAGAAAATGCGCCCCGTCCCGTAAGCGAACACATACGTGAGCAGCGCCCGCATATGTAAACGGTGTTCAAACCACACATGTGAGGTATCGCCGCGATTGGTAGAGTGAGAGCAATCATTCTAGCCCTAGACCTCCTCTGTAACTCAAAACATGCAACCTGTAGAATTTTTTTAAACGTCGCCTATGGAGATTTTAATGGGTAAAAGTTTGTCGCCATTCCACCAGCGGACGTAATTTTGAAGCGTGACATGTTGGGTATCAATTTACTCGACGTAACATTATCTTTCATAATATTAAAAAAAATGGGGATAACCTTACTGTTGTCTTATTTTTTAATTTAAAAAAGTGTAATTTTTTCCCAAAAAAGTGCGCTTGTAAGACCGCTGCGCAAATACGGCGTTACAGAAAGTATTGCAACGATCGCCATTTTATTCTCTAGGGTGTTGGGATAAAAAATGTATATAATGTTTGGGGGTTCTAATTAGAGGGAAGAAGATGGCAGTGAAAATAGTGAAGAATTACATTAGAATTGCTGTTTAACTTGTAATGCTTAACTTGTAATACCAACGGCCACCACCAGATGGCGCCAGCTTATACATCTGGTGGTAATAACTTGTAATACCAACGGCTCACCACCAGATGGCGCCAGCTCACAAGGAAAAAAACTTCCAAGCCAGGACCCTATTTCTAGTCGCCCTGGCGACCGGGATTTGTCGAGCCCTGCAATACATAAATGTGACCTAGCTATGTAGGAATGAATGGGCAAATTCAGCAAAATATATGCAGCCGTTCATTCTATTGAGCAACTGACCAATTTAAATTCTAATTTGCTCACTAATGCCGCGTACACACGATCAGTCCATCTGATGAGAACGGTCTGATGGACCGTTGTCATAGGTTAACCGATGAAGCTGACTGATGGTCCGTCGTGCCTACACACCATCGGTTAAACCGATCGTGTCAGAACGTGGTGACATAAAACACAATGACGTGCTGAAAAAAACGAAGTTCAATGCTTCCAAGCATGCGTCGACTTGATTATGAGCATGCGTGGATTTTTAACCGATGGTTGTGCCTACTAACGATCGTTTTTTTCCCATCGGTTAGGAATCCATCGGTTAAATTTAAAGCAAGTTGGCTTTTTTTTTTAACCTATGGTTAAATAACCTATGGGGCCCACACACGATCGTTTTGGACCGATGAAAACGGTCCATCAGACCGCTGTCCTCTGGTTAACCTATCGTGTGTACGAGGCCTTAAAGTCCTTTTTTTTTATAATTAAATGACAAAAGAGAACATCAGTATTGTAAAGGCACTGGGCAGAAGGGAGGACTATGTTAAGGTGATTCATATTGGTCATAGATTGGACAAGGAGGTCTTATGTGATGAGGATATTGTGCAATTTTCAAGGCGTATAATGCTTTTCTGTCAGGTGCCATGGGCTTGATTAATGACTTTGGCCAATATTTGTTTTTACAAGTCAGTTGGATGAATTCCTCTGTCAAAGGCAGATGACAAGTCGTGTCAGAGTTTACATTGATATTATCATTTCAAAACCTCCCAAACTATCAATCTTTAGGATGTTGTGTGTTGTGTTTTTCGTTCTTTTTTTTTTTTTTTTTTCTTCATTGAGTATATTAAAGCATAGGTTCCACCAAATGTTTTTTTTGTTTTAAAGCCAGCAGCTACAAATACTGCAGCTGCTGACTTTTAAAATATGGACACTTACCTGTCCAGCACGCCCACGATGTCGGCAGCCGAAGGCCGAGCAATCACGCGTCCCTCGGCTGTATCCGCGGCCATCCTCGGTGTGGGAATTGGGCAGTGAAGCGTTGCGGCTTCACTGCCCGGTCCCTACTGCGCATGCGTGAGTAGCGCGGCGCGCCGTAACTGGTCCCCAGTCTCTTTTGGGAACAGTGTGTTTCCCAGAAGACAGCGGAGCGTGCAGGTAGGGGCGTGACTGCCGCAGAGTGTATTCCCGGAAGTGGGTGCAAATACCCATCTTAGACAGGTATCTGCACCCCCCCCCCCCTGAAAGGTGCCAAATGTGACACCGGAGGGGTGGAGGGTTCCGAAAAGCGGAAGTTCCATTTATGGTATGGTATGAATTTGGTGCTTGGGCATAAATTCCTTGGTCTGTTCCTATTTCCAAATGTCTTAACGTGAGGCATTTGGGTATATAAATTCAGAAATGTTTTTCTTTAAATAGAAATTACCTTGTTCAGTCCGTCTCCCAAACCCCCCCCTTTGTGTTGGGTACTTTTTTTCCCAAACTACAGCTCTTGTCCTTCAGAATCCCAAAGCTCCAGATGGTATTACCTGACGTGTTTCAGTGAATACCCACTACTGTATCTTTTTACCTGGATAAACAAAGCCAGTTAGTGTAATGGTAAGCATCTTACATTTTGTATTTGGAACATTGGGACCCATGGATTATTGATATGTACATTGATATTGGTACAGCTCCACCTGTATACTTACCGGATCTTTGATCTCAATCCACCGCTGCACCTGAGAGCAGCAGCACTTTTCTCTCTCTCTCCTCACAGGGCTCATAATCAGCAGCGGGAGCCTTTGGCACCTGCTGCTGTCAATCACAGTCTGTGAGGGGGGTGGAGCCGAGACCCACTTTGTGTGTCAACAGAAGCACACAGCGTGGCTAGGGATTGATATGACATGTTTATTGTTTAAAATAAAAAAATCCAATGTTTACAATCACTTTAAGGGCGCTGTGCAAGGAAGATCAGAATCTGAACCCAGAGAAACTGGAGGATGACATTACAATTAAATTTTAAAGTAAAAGTTTACCAGTTTTGTGCATCATAATTAAAATGATTATATCCATGCAAAAAAAGTTAAAACATTGTGGACCTGATGCATAGAGGGAGGTAGCAAAGTGTAATTTCTTCAGTCTTGTCACATGAAAAGAATAAAATATTTACAAACATGTGAGGGGTGTACTCACTTTTGTGAGATACTGTATATTAAGTAAGGCAAATACCATTGCTCTTATTTCTAATATCAGAATAATGTATCACCCTAGTGGCTCAGTAATGAGATGTATCGCCTTATATGTTAGGGATTTGTTCAAGGTAGGTAGCGTGGAAGGCCTGTTAAACCCACGATCTGCGTAATGCCAAAATCGTATTGCCTACCAGGTGGGTTTCTTGTAAAAACAAGATATAAGGTCTGTGGTGATTCAGGTATTTGAACGTTGGCACCCTCTTAAACTTGACAATGAGCCCCCTTGCATTCCGCGATCATAATTTCAAGTCCAAGTAGAGAAACATATGGTCAAAATGGGTTAAATATAAGTAAGCAGCGTACACGTAGCAAGAGGGGGGAAAGCGCTGTCTTCCTGAAGTACCTTGAGGGTGATTTGTGGTGATGATGCATAGATTGGAGCGCTATACCAAAGTGAGTCTAGAGCAAATCTAACAACATAGAACAATACTATAAACTCCCTACGGACCATAATTCCCTAACAAATAACTTGGTTGCAATATGATTTTTAAGCAAGTAAAAAGCACTTAAAGTAACCAGAAATGTATATTTAGGTTATGCTATATACTCGCCACTTTATTAGGTACACCTGTTCAATTGCTTGGTAACAAAAATTGATGATTAGCCAATCACATGGCCCTAGATGTGGTGAAGACAACTTAATGAAGTTCAAACTGAGCATCAGAATGGGGGGAAAAGGGGTGATTAAGGTAATGTGGCATGGCTGTTGGTGCCAGACGTGCTGGTCTGAGTTTTTCCAAAAACGATCGATCTACTGGGAGTTTTGCCCACAGCCATCTCTAGGATTTACAGAGAATGGGCTGAAAAAGGGAAAGTATCCAGTGAATGGCATTTGTGTGGACAGAAATTCCTTGGTGTCAGTGGAGAATGGGCTGACTGGTTCGAGATGATAGAAAGGCAACAGTAACTCAAATACCCATTTGTTACAACCAAGGTATGCAGAATACCATCTCTGAATGCACAACACATCCAACCTTGAAGCAGATGGGCTGCAGCAGCAAAAAACCACACCAGGTGCCATTCCTGTCAGCTAAGAACAGGAAACTGGGGCTACAATTTGCACAGGCTCACCAAAATTGGACAATAGAAGATTTGAAAAACGTTGCCTATTCTTGCTTTCAGCTGCGACAGATGGAAGGGTGAGAATTTGGTGTAAACATCATGAAAGCATGGATGTATCCTGCCTTGTATCAACTGCTCAGGCTGGTGGTGGTGGTTGTATAATGGTGTGGGGCATATTTTCCTGGCACATTGTGTAATCTTGAGGTCTATGGACCTCAAGTCGCATCAGTCGGACCAAAGTAGTGCAGTCCCAAGTCGCAGAACAAGTCACACAAGTGTGAAAGGGGCCTTAGTTGAGGCGTCTTGACTCGGCAGTGTGGCTTCCCATAGATTTGCTGATGTATGTAACAAATACCTATCTAACCTGAGATGTTAAAACTAGGATTGCACCGATACCAGTTTTTTAAGACCGAGTACGAGTACCGATAATTTTCCTCAAGTACTCGCCGATACCAATTACCGATACCTATTTTAAAAAAAATTTTTTTTTTTTTTACATTTTTATAACTTTTAACTTTTTTATTTATTTTTTGGTGGAGAGGGGGTGTTCTTGTTTAGGGTGGAGAGGGGATGTTCCTGTTTAGGGTGGAGAGGGGGTGTTCTTGTTTAGGGTGGAGAGGGGGGGGGGGTATTGTGGGTGGAGAGGGGGAGAGGTGTTCTTGTTTAGGGTGGAGAGGGGTGTTCTTGTTTAGGGGGAGGGGGTTACTATTTTGGGCGGAGAAGGGGAAGGGGGTATTTGTTAACCCAATCACTGCACTCCAACACTGTCATGGAAGCATGAATCGGACGTACAAAACAAATAAATGAATAAGAGGATCTTTATTGAAAACCAAACAACAAGGTCAAAGTCCATGCTGACGATCGTAACCGCCAGAAGAGTCGTCCAACAGTGCCAGGGTCGATAGCCAGGGAAGAACGTCAGCCAAGCCGGAGTCTGTAGCCAGAGACAGGGTGAAACGAAGCCAGGGGATCAGGAACCAGAAGGAACGTCCGTAGCCGGGTCGGTAACCAGGAACAAGCAGCACGATCACAGAAGGGGTAACAGACGAGAGGCCCAAGCAAGGAAATGCTGCAGCTGCCGATATATATATATAATATATATATATATATATATATATACAGAGCAGCCAGCTCCTCCCAGTGGGAAGGAGGAGCCGCAGAGTGAGGCAGGTTACAAGAACCCCATGAAGCAAGATGGCCGCCAGCACATGTCAGTGATGAGAAGCCTGCAAAGAGGTAAGACCATGACAAACACACAGCAGACCTGCCCTTCTGTCACTCCACAGCCGCCCGCAGGGGAGCCCGTAGAGATGAAGCACATCGACAGAGGATACAAAAAAACAGAGCTGGTACAGCGCTGGCGTGAGAGGGGGCAGCACTGGCGTGAGAGGGGACAGAGTCGGCACGAGGGGGCAGAGCTGGTGCGGGTCCACTGCGGGGAAGGGAAATCCCCCACTGGCAGTTGAAATGTCATTGGTTGTTAAGGACGCGGCGGCCCCTCTCCTTAACAACTAATGACTGCCTGCACTATTCTTTTGAATACATTTCATCTGTCAGCGCTGACAGAGGAAAGAGCCGAACCTGAAGGTATCGGTTTCAGGTATCAGCGCATTTGCACGAGTACCAATACTCCTGCAAATGCTTGGTATATACACCAATACCAGTGTCGGTATCGGTGCAACCCTATTTAAAACCTTGTCTTCAGGTTTCTTGTGCTGATGTACTGGCGAAATTCTGCACTGCTCTCTTGCATACTGTACCTGTTTGGGTAGGAAAAAAATTACTAGCATGTGGCATTTTATTTATTTATTTTCTATTTATGGTATTTTTGGTTTGTTTTTTTGTTTATTTTGGTTGCAATTTGATTTCTACAGGAGATTGTGTTTGTTTGAAATGTTAGAGCTTATTAACTAAATGGCAGGTTGAAATACAGAAACACCTGTTCTTCAAACCATTTCTGTACCTGCTTTTACTATTTCTGTAATATTGGATGTTTTGTTAGAATTTTTTTTTTCTGTTGATTTGGAAATCCTTCTGGGGAAAGCTATGCTGCCTGCACTCAGAAGATATCAAATGCTGGAAGTAGTTGAGATACATTTAGATGGCATCATTATAAGGTTTAAATATGGTTTCGGCAACGGTAAAAGTCCTCTACCTATTCTTCGAATGTCTAAAAACATAACCGCACTGAGGCCTTACTAACATAATTTTTGTTTTTTTTCGTGACATAACTTGCCTTGCTGCCTACTGTTATATGACAAGGGCATTGAAATGTTGCAAGGAACAGGAATTGGCTATGTTCTTACAGCAGATACGGCACAGACTGCCATTTAGTAGATCAATTTCAACATCAAAATATTGTTTTAGGCATGTAAAATATCCATCAGTCCCTGTCAGCATTCACAGCTCCCAGAATTCTAAAGGACAGCTAAACCGACTTCCAACCATTCAACATGTTCAGTTGGTTACCATAAATATAATTACATTTTTTATTTTTGGAAATTCTATTTTTGTAAGCTTAAAATTGCATATTCTTGTACAAATTGTTTGTACGGTATATGTGAATATAGAGCATACATTAACCACTTGCTTACTGGGCACATAAACCCCCTTCGTTCCCAGGCGAAATCTCAGCGTCCGGCACTGCGTCGCTTTAACTGACAATTGCGCGGTCGTGCGACGTGGCTCCCAAACAAAATTGGCGTCCTTTTTTACCCACAAATAGAGCTTTCTTTTGGTGGTATTTGATCACCTCTGCGGTTTTTATTTTTTGCGCTATAAACAAAAAAAGAGCAACAATTTAAAAAAAATATATATTTTTTTTACTTGTTAGTATAATAAATATCCCAATTTTTTTTTAAAAAACTATTTTTTTTCTCAGTTAAGGCCGATACGTATTTTTCGACGTATTTTTGTAAAAAAAAATCGCAATAAGCGACTGGTTTGCGCAAAAGTTATAGCGTCTACAAAATGGGGAACAGAATTATGATTTTTTTTATTATTTTTTTTTTTTACTAGTAATGGCGGCGATCTGCGATTTTTATTGGGACTGGGATATTGCGGCGGACGTATCGGACACTTTTGACACAAATTTGGCGCCATTCACATTTATACGGCGATCAGTGCTATAAAAATGCACGAATTACTGTATAAATGTGACTGGCAGTGAAGGGGTTAACACTAGGGGGTGAGGAAGGGGTTAACTGTGTAGCCTGGGTGTGTTATAACTGTGTGGGGGGAGGGGGTGACTGGGGGAGGGGACCGATGCTGTGTCTCTATGTACAAGAGACACAGATCGGTCTCCTCTCCTCTGACAGCACGTGGAGCTCTGTGTTTACACACAGAGCTCCACGTCCCTGCTGTCACCTGCCGTGTCACCGACGATCGCGTGTACCCGGCGGACATCGCGGCCGCCAGGTACACGCATCGGGTCTTCGGCGATGCGTCGGGACAGTTTTTACCCGCCGCGCGCCACCCAGTGGCGCGCGCGGGTAATGCACATAAAGGCCGTTTTTAAACGGCCACTTGGCACTTGAGAGCCGCGCTGCGGACGTATTTCGTCTATAGCGCGGATCTCAAGTGGTTAAGAGATATAAAGCCAAACTACTGTAGTCTCCAGGAGCTCCCCTCCGGTAACCTTCACCGTCCATTTGTATTGGCCTGCCCGTGAAGACATCACTACTGCGCATGCTCTCAGTTAATTCAAAGTGTTGTCTGATTGGACAAGGGAGAGATCGTAACGTCACCGCCCCACCACTCCACTGAAGAGAGAAGCATCTAAAGCCTCGTACACATGATCGGATTTTCTGCGGACAAAGCGTAGGAGTTTTGTCCGAAGGGCGTTGGACATGGAACATATCTTGCATACAATTGTCGGGCAACAAACGCAAAACGATGTGGTTTTTCAGCTCTTTAGCGCCACCCTTTGGGCAACTTCTGCTAATGTGTTATGGTGAGCATTGTTCTGAGCATGCGAGTTTTGTCCGATGGACTTCTGTACACACGATCAGATAATCCAACAGCGCACATTTGTTGGCAGACAATTTTAAAGCATGCTATCCCACATTTTTTGGTGGAAAATCCGACAACAATTGTCCGATTGAGCATACGAACGGTCAGATTTTCCGACAACATCCTGTCATCACACAATTCCCATCGGATAATCCAATCGTGTGTATTGAGGCTTAAGAGTCCATTTTTAGTTGTTTGTATTAAAAAAAAATAAAGTAAATTTTGGGGGTCAAAAAAACTCCCCCTTCATCTGGGTTACAACAAAACACAATATAATGTAAATGTGACTAATAAAATCATAAGTAACAATCGTAGAACATTATGGATAACCTACATATACATATGTGCATACATATAGAAATGAAGATAAAGTACAGTATCAGATGGTAATAATGTGTAATAGATTCATTTTTGGAGTTATTAACCACTTAAGCCCCGGACCTTTAGGCAGCTAAATGCCCAGGCCAGGTTTTGCGATTCGGCACTGCGTTGCTTTAACAGACAATTGCGCAGTCGTGCGACGTGGCTCCCAAACAAAATTGGTGTCCTTTTTCCCCCACAAATAGAGCTTTCCTTTGGTGGTATTTGATCACCTCTGCGGTTTTTATTTTCTGCGCTATAAACAAAAATAGAGCGACAATTTTGAAAAAAATGCAATATTTTTTACTTTTTGCTATAATAAATATCCCCCAAAAACATATATAACATTTTTTTTTTCCTCAGTTTAGGCCAAAACGTATTCTTCTACCTATTTTTGGTAAAAAAAAATCGCAATAAGCGTTTATCGATTGGTTTGTGCAAAATTTATAGCGTTTACAAAATAGGGGATATTTTTATTGCATTTTTATTATTTTTTTTTTTTTTTTACTACTGATGGCGGCGATCAGCGATTTTTTTCGTGACTGCGACATTATGGCGGACACTTCGGACAATTTTGACACATTTTTAGGACCATTGTCATTTTCACAGCAAAAAATGCATTTAAATTGCATTCTTTATTGTGAAAATGACAGTTGCAGTTTGGGAGTTAACCACAGGGGTCGCTGAATGTGTTAGGCTTCACCTAGTGTGTGTTTACAACAGTAGGGGGTGTGGCTGTAGGTCTGATGTCATCGATTGTGTCTCCCCTATAAAGGGGATGACACGATCGATGCGCCGCCACAGTGAAGCACGGGGAAGCCGTGTTTACATACGGCTCTCCCCGTTCTCCAGCTCCGGGGAGCGATCATGACGGAGCGGCTATAAACGAATAGCCGCGCCGTCGTCCCGGATCGCTCCCCGAGTTAAGCCGCACGCAGCGGGGGGGCCCGATCGGACCCCCCACCCGCTAGAAGGCAAGGACGTATATATACGCCCATCTGCCTGTCCGTGCCATTTTGCGGACGTAAATAGTCGTGCAGCGGGCGTTAAGTGGTTAACACATGGCTGGTAGATAGCATTATACCATTGTAAATATACAGTAAAGCTTTGTTTAGATTCGCAGTTTGGGGTGTGTGGCAAAAATGTGGTGTTGAGCCGTGTTTTACCATCTGACAGCCACCCCCCTTTAAGCTGCAATGGGCAATGGACGGTCATGTTTACATGAAGCAAGTGCATCCTTCACACCTGCAGCAAAGTTCACCCAACATGTAGCAATTGGAAAGCCCACAGAACGCTAAATGTGGGGAGAGCAGCAAACACCCCTCAACAACGTAGAATGCACACGATTGTTCTTCCTTTTTTTAGGGAGGCATTGCATCACTTCCTCAGCCCCTGTCAGCAGCCTCTGGAGCGCAAGCCAAATGTGGTTCGGGCTTCAGAGGCAAGAGAGATGTAGATGCATGTCCACATCTAGGCCAAATAATTAAATTTTAGTCTCATCTGACCACTTACCGACTGTACTAAAGCTGAATGCCCACCACAGCGAGGTTGTCTAGTTCTGGTATGCTGTGATCATGCTTGCTGTGCGCTCGGTGGACCCTGCTGTTCACATATTGAGGTAAAGAACCAATCAGCAGCTCTTTACCACGTCATCAGCTGTGTCCAATCACAGATGTCAACAGAAGCCTGTTATCTGCACTCCTTTCCTCATCCTGACAGCTTCTTTAAAAGGGACATCTACACCGATACTCAGGGCACTGATCATCAGTGCCTCCTCAACAGTGTCACCTATCAGTGCAGGTCATCAGTGCCCACCAGTGCTTCTTTAGCAAGTCAGTGGTCGTCTTGGAGGTGTGTTTGGGGTCATTATGATGGAATACTGCCCTGTGGCCCAGTCTCCAAAGGAAGGGGATCATGCTCTGCTTCAGTATGTCACAGTACATGTTGACATTCATGGTTCCCTCAATGAACTGTAGCTCCCCAGTGCTGGCAGCAATCATGCAGCCCCAGACCATGACACTCCCACCACCATGCTTGACTGTAGGCAAGACATACTTGTCTTTGTACTCCTCACCTGGTTGCCGCCACACATGCTTGACACCATCTGAATCAAATAAGTTTATCTTGGTCTCATCAGACCACTGGACATGGTTCCAGTAATGCATGTCTTTAGTCTGCTTGTCTTCAGCAAACTTCTTGTGCATCTTCTTTAGAAGATGCTTCCTTCTGGGATGACAGCCATGCAGACCAATTTGATGCAGTGTGCAGCATATGGTCTGAGCAACGACAGGCTGACCCCCACCACTTCAACCTCTGCAGCAATGCTGGCAGCACTCATATGTCTATTTCCCAAAGACAACCTCTGGATATGATGCTGAGCACATGCACTCAACTTCTTTGGTCCACCGGGGCGAGGCCTGTTCTGAGTGGAACCTGTCCTGTTAAATCTCTGTATGGTCTTGACCACCATTCTGCAGCTCAGTTTCAGGTTCTTGGCAATCTTCTTATAGCCTAGGCCATCTTTATGTAGAGGTAAAAGATGGAGTTGCGCTGAAAAAACTGTGTCTTATGCAGATCGCCAGTGAAAAAATAACAAAAAAGGAAGTCCAATGAACAATCTAGAGGATTTCTTCAGATGTGCATAAAGATATATAAAAAAGGTGATGTGGTAAACAGTTCAGTGTAAAAACAGCTTGTGAAAATGTGTTCCAGCAAAGGAATGTAGAAAAACCAAAATTAGTCCAGGATGCCTGGTGTTGCAGACCCTTACCAGAGTTAATGATCCACAGGATCAAAACGAGCACATAGCCATACACCTGGGCTAGACAGGGAAACGGATCCACAGCCAGACACAGACACCCGAAGATCCAGCAATGGTGAGCAACCAAAAAAAGAACAAAGCTCCAATAGTGTGATATTGTATGGTAAAAAGGTAAATACCCCAAGTGACTGGCAAACGGACAGTGCGACATAAACCTCCACCTCAGAACACACTGGTCCTTACCAGATTCATGTGAATGAAGGGCAAAGAAATCGTGGAAGATGACTATGCAGCTGTTGTAGGGAAACCTCACGTCCAGCAATCCTCAGAAAAGCACTCGGGGCAATGGTCCAACCATCAAAGAAAAAAGGCCACAATGGTGTGATAGCGTTTGGTAAATTTAATAAATAAAATATCCCACTTACAGATTAGTAGATAAATGTCAGCAGACAAACAAAGTTCCGACCGGTACGGAACTGTTCCTCACAAGCGGTGACGTCAAACACGCCTCCTCCCAACGTTTCATCCAATAGGACTTGATCATCTTTATGTAGAGCAACAATTTCTTTTTTTCAGATCCTCCAAGTTCTTTGCCATGAGGTGCCATGTTGAACTTCCAGTGATCAGTATGCGAGAGTGAAAGCGACAATACCAAATTTAACACACCTGCTCCCCATAAACACCTAAGACCTTGTAGCACGAACGAATCACATGACACCAGAGGAAGGAAAATGGCTAATTGGGCCCAATTTGGAAATTTTCACTTGGGGTGTACTCACATTTGTTGACAGCGGTTTAGACATTAATGGCTGCATGTTGAGTTATTTTGAGGGAACACCAAATGTATACTGTTATACAAGCTGTACACTCACTACTTTACATTGTAGCAAAGTGTCATTTATTCAGTGTTGTCACATGAGCTGCATGAACAATCAAAATCACGATCTTTTTCCCTTCCCGATCTTGAAAACGGCATGTCACAATCTTTCTAACAAGTTCTCACAGCTGGAAAAACAAAATCCAGGCAGCCTGACAAGTTTTAATACAACACTTGAATAAGTATAAGCAAAGTATCTTTTTTGTTCTTTTATCAAAGGAAAGAACTCAGGTGTGTAGATGAAGGAAGTTTAACCATTTAAAGACCAAGCCTTTTCTGACATTTGTTGCTTACAAGTAAAAAATCATTATTTTCTGCTTGAAAATTACTTGAAACAGCTAGATAAAAAAATTGTGGTTTTGCAATATTTTATGTCACACAGTATTTGCGCAGGAGTTTTTCAAACACAATTAAAAAAAAATACACTTTAATAAATTAAAAATAAATGAAACAGTAAAGTTAGCCCAATGTTTTTGTATAATGTGAAAGAAGATGTTACACTGTGAGAATCGTGATCTTTATTCTAAGCAAAGAAATTGTAATTCTCATTTTAGCCAAAATCTGGCAGCTCTAAACTCTGCTCTGAATTCCGGAGGTGCAGAACTGTTGCCATACCATCACATGATGTTGCATTAGACATCAGGCAGGATCAGGTATTTGTGAAACTTTGCAAGGAGGGTAAGAGGACTAGAAGTGTACTTTGGCTTGCCAGAGAACCTTGTCCTGGCACTCCCGCATTGTTGTCCAACCTAGAAGTGATCTCTGCATCATATTTTACTATTTATATTAGAACTAGGTAGCATTTGTGTGTTTTATACTGACCGTCCTGTAATTTTGGTTTTAAACCCTCACATATACCCAGTGAAGTGACTGGCCTCGGGTGATACAGAGATTAACCACTTCACCCCCGGAAGATTTGGCTGCTTAATGACCAGGCCATTTTTTGCGATACAGCACTGTGTCGCTTTAACTGACAGTTGCGCAGTCGTGCGACGTTGAACCCAAACAAAATGTAATTTTTTTTTCACACAATTAGAGCTTTCTTCTGGTGGTATTTGATTACTGCTGCGGTTTTTATTTTCTGCGCTATAAACGAGTGACAATTTTGAAAAAAAAAAAAAGCTTTTTTTTTTATTTTTTTGCTATAATGTCAAAATTTAAAAAAATTTTTAAATGTTTTCCTCAGTTTAGGCCGATATGTATTCTACATATTTTTGGTAAAAAAAATCGCAATAAGTATATATTGATTGGTTTGCATAAAAGTTATAGCGTCTAAAAATGCACCGATTAGGGAAGGGGTTAACACTAGGGGGCGATCACGGGTTAACTGTGTTCCCTAGGTGTGTTCTAACTGGGGGTGGGGGGATGGGACTGACTAGATTATTAGAGAGATTGGTGTTCATACTTATGCTGGCCATACACTATACAAAAAATTGGCCAAACCCATTTTCGAAAAACGAACATTCGGCCGTGAGCGCAAACAATAGTGCCATCATGTAATGACAGATAAATTGTTCAGTGGACATAAATAAATTTTTTGTTTTTTTACATATACCTAGTGCAGACTTTTATTGTTCGTTCGGCAGAAAATTTCCAAACTTGTCCGTCCTTTTTTTTTTTTTTTCGGCTCAAAAACGTCCCAACAATTATCGATTTTGTGCCTGATCGAACTGTCTAAATGACCGAATTTCAGACGATTTTTCATATAGTGTATGACCAGCATTAGTATGAACACACGATCTGTCTCCTCTCCCCTGAGAGAACTGGGATCTGTGTGTTTAGTCAGGAAGTTAGGGGCTGGGAACAGAGCTGAGACTGACAGTTTCTCTTGGAAAACTTGGCAGGAATACTTGTCAGAAGTGACTCATGATAATAGCAGAGGAGAAAAGCAGCAGACAGAAATGACACTTGGAGTGCTTTATTGAGTCACGTAAACACTATAGGGGGATATGGTTTGTTCTGATTTGATGTCTGAAGTTTACAACCATTTTAAAGTAAGTTTGTATTGTTAAAAAAGCAAAGACCACATGTTTGATGTTTTCAGTTTATATTTTTTAAAATTGTTTAGCCCTTTTAGATCTTACGGTACACCAGCACTTAGATTTAAACTAACAGCTTAGCAGCCACAAATGTGTTGCTATTTTAAATAGCAGGCAACATGAAAATTGCAACTCTCATCTTTTTATTCTGGTCTAATGCTTTCAGAAAATGATATATTTTGGGCTAAGTATGTTTTTCATGTTGAACAAAATGGGGGGGGGGGGGGAATTGCCTTTGACAGTAAAAGGGTTAATAAATCCTCTATGTTTTTTCTTTATTCTTCAAGCCTGTGGTGTGTGAACATACTCCAAAAACTCCACCCGGTGCCAAAAAAAGTGCACACACATAAAGAATGCTACACAAAACGTGCAACAGGTGTACACATAGTTATCTGAAATTGAAGGACCTTGCCCTGATCCCCCGGGGTGTTAGGCTCCAGACGGGGATTGGGGTAATTGCACTTGGTCCATCTGGCCGAAACCAGGCGAACCTTATGCCGCGTACACACCATCGCTTTCTGCGATGGAAAAATGCGACGCTTTATGTGCTTTAAAAAAACGTCATTTTTCAAACTTCAATTTGAACAACGACGTAGCATACACACCTTCACTTTTTCACAACGCTCTAGCACAGCGCAGTTCCGTCAATCACGCACGACGTCACTATAAAGGGTCGTTTCCATGCGGAAGACGGCCTCTTTTGCTGATATCGTGTTGCTGCGTCTTAGTAAAAGTTTGGTGAGATACGATTCGTGATTTTCAGTGACTGTGCTTTAAATTTCGTTTTCTGTCGTACAGTTTGTCTATTTGTTGTCGGATCTGTGATACAGTGCTTGTACTAAGGACGTATTTGTTTTGGCATTACGTTTTGTGTGCACGGTGCTGTTTAGCAGGTCGTTCTTCAAAGGCCATTCTTTACTTCAGGGCGTAATTTTTAGTCTGATCTGATTTGACGACCGTTTTCTAGCCATGTTGCGGGTACGAACTCGTCGCCGAGATCGTGCTGTGCTTGTTGTTAGGATGTGTGCTGCATCCCAGCGACGGTCCATGAACAGGATGAGGAGGAGGTTGTGGACCAAGAACTGGTTGCTACGCAGGGACCAGTTCTCTCATATGCCTCTGCTGCGGGAGATCCGAGAAAATAACCCTGATGATTTCAGGAATTTTCTTAGGATGTCTGACCCCGTATTTCAGCAGCTTTTGGCTTTGGTGTCGCCATATATCACCAGGCAGGACACCGTTATGCGGGAAGCCATCACTGCTGAGCAGAGGCTAGTTGCTACGTTGCGCTACCTTGCAACAGGGAGAAGTCTGCAGGACTTGAAGTTCTCGACGGGCATCTCCCCCCAGGCTCTGGGCCTCATAATCCCGGAGACCTGTTCGGCCATCATTCAGGTTCTTCAGGAGGACTATGTTAAGGTAAGTGGTGTTCTTTCAATGGTCAAACTATGGCCCAAAAAAAGTAAAAAAAAATGTTTCTAATATGCTCAGAATGCTCACTTTGTCTCTATGTATGCTGTTCTACACAATTTGTAAAGCCCTACATGTTTATTTAATTTAGCCAACCTGTCCATCATTCTATGTTGTGGCCAAACCCACCTAGCATAGTCCCTATATCCCCGTTTATTTGTGGCCTCCATTGTAGTGCTGCATTTTGTGTGTCCCTATATCCCCGTTTATTTGTGGCCTCCATTGTAGTGCTGCATTTTGTGTGTCCCTATATCCCCGTTTATTTGTGGCCTCCATTGTCCAAACCCCCCCCCCCCCCCTAGATTTTTGAACTACATACTAATAATTATTTTTATTATTCTTTTATCTTTTTTGTGGGGTGGTTTCTCAGGTGAGAAACTCATCTTGGGCCCCCACTCCCCCTAAATATATTTTTTGAACATCAGAGGGGGTGATTAATATGCTTAGTGTTCACATGTTATTTTTTAATACTAACCTTTTTTGTGGAATTGTTGGTGGGATCCCTTGAAATTTTAGCTATATTCTGTTCAAAATGTTTGTTTGAATGGATTTTTTATTTTCTTTCTATCCAGTTCCCCACCACGCCACAGGAATGGCAGACTGTGGCAGCGGACTTCTCCCAGCGTTGGAACTTTCCAAACTGCGGAGGAGCCATTGATGGCAAGCACATCCGCATTGTGCCCCCACCCCATAGTGGATCCCATTTCTTCAATTACAAGGGGTTCCACATGTTGCAGATGAGGCTTTTGGTTTGGGTCCCCACCTCATGAGGCCATTTCCCGTACGCACCCTCACCCATGAGAGGAGGGTTTTTAATTATCGGCTGGCCAGAGCAAGACGTGTGGTAGAGAATGCCTTTGGAATCATGGCCAGCCGATTCCGATTGTTTTTAACAGCAATAAACCTTGCGGAATACAAATGGAATTACATCATCCTATGTTGTTGCATTCTACACAATTTTTTAAAGAGAAATTCATAAACTTATCTGACGGTATTGCCTGATGAGGCTGATGTTGTGGCTCCAGAGCCGGGACATCAGGCTAGCCATAGAGGCTTGGCCCCCCAAACCGCACGTGCAGTGCATCAATCATATGTGGACTATTTTATGGGGAGGGGGGCCATTGAAATGCCCGATCTTGACTAAAGAATAAAATTTACTTTTTGTTTGATTAAACAGTGTTTATTTTTTGGATTTTCTTTATTTGAAAGTTTTGGGGGGTAATGTTTCTTTTTCCTAGGTTCTCATCCAGCCATGTGTTTGGGATGTCATAAATTCCCATGAGTGTTAAATCTTAATAACTCTACAAATATGCCTGAGTAATTGAATGAGTCTGCATTGATACCAATAACTACACACAAATTGTTTGGAGTCCAAAATTTTATTTATTTTTTACTGTTTTTTTTTTGATTATTACAAAATAGAATCTTTTTTTTTTTTTTTTTTGTCTTTTTTTTTATTAGTACAAAATATATTTTGTTCTTTTTTTTGTCTTTTTTTTGATTAGTACAAAATATTATTTTTTTTTTTTTTTGTCTTTTTTTTGATTAGTACAAAATATCTTTTTTTATTAATTTTTTTGGTGTTTTTAAAATTCAAGGGAAATAAAAATAACACAAACAATTAAACCCTCCCCAAAACATTAATAAAATTTTTAAGCTGCCGTTCCAGCGTCTTCGCTTTGTGGCGAATTTCCCGGCAGGCCAGACGTATGTCCTCGACTTGGGCCCTGCAGGTGAGAACCTCGCCGATGAGGAGCTGGGCACTATACGTGTCCAGTCCCTGACCAGCCCGATTTCCTCCTGAAATGTGGAACCAAAACATGTGTTAAAAGATTGTATGCCTATATCTATATTCACTGAAAATGTGGTATATGTTACTTTACCGGATGTTGTGGCAGGTTCCACTTCATCTACATCCCTCGGGGGTGTGGCTTGATTGGCTTGTGCCTCCTGCCTTTCTGCTTCATTGTGCCCTACAAGATTGAAGAAAGGGAAAACATGAGGTTAAAACATTACGAGCGGCCTGAAATGACCCAAAAATATTCCGAAATTATAAACAAAAGGGCAATAGTGTTGATTTTTAAACAATTAGCAAGAAAATAGACCAGTATTTAATCCATTGACAAAGTAATGTCAAATCTGGTGACCAATTTTTTTTTATTATATATGTAAGCTAACCAAGTCTCCCCTGGATCTGCTCACCCCTGTGTGTGACCCAACATAGGTTGTGATTGTGACAAACAATTGTGCTACTGAGTACACATGTTCAATAAAAAAAGGAGTAGCAAACGCTCCTTTTTGGGAATCTCAAGGTATTTACGTTTCTTATAAAATAAGCTGAAACACATTTACATCAATACCAGAATTTAATCCACCTTTTTTTTAAGCCCCAAAAATGTCACAACTTTCATATTTGTGTCGACTAATTGGTCATAGGAGTCGTCGTTCATTCGCCCACAATTCCTAAATTTACGATTTTAGTTCAGATACAGTGCTTCAACTCCCCTTTGCACATGCAAACTAGGCATGATGCCATTTCTCATTAATATGGTATTGGATTATTGAAAGTCAGCGAATGAACGACGACTACGACGACTGCATCATGCGTCCACATTCATAATATTCATTATGGTCAACCTGCAAAAATAAAAAACATGGCAAAAAGAACACACCAAAATAATTAATACACATGGAAAAAACGTACTTCTTCTTCGAATCACCCTATTAATTTTGGCAAGTTGGTGGGGTTCCCTTTTTTTTAAATCCGACCACCTTTTGCGCAGGTGCTCTCTGCTCCTGGTTTTCCCAAACTTCCGCTGGAGCCTACGGATGACCTTCTCCATAATTTTTGCTTTGACTTTATTGGGATGCATGTAGGGGCCATGCTTGGCATCATAGTCCTCCCTCCTCAATATGGTGACCATCTCCACCATTTCATTAAAACTCATGTTGGAGGCTCTGCAGTGGAATCTGCGGCGTGGTTGGGCCTGGCCTGCCTCCTGGCTTGAGCTGGAATACACCTCCATGTTGTCCATCTTTTCTCACTCACCAAACGACAGAGAAGGGGCGTGGAAAGGACGATACCGAACGTCAGGGGCGGGTTGTCGTGCGGAGCGTCACGCGTGCGTAGTGTAAAAGGGATGGGACGTGTTTGTAAACGGCGTGCATAGTCTGTGGAAGAAGGCGTAAATCACGATCTTTCATAACGACGATACGTAAGTTTTTTTTATTCCGACTTTATTATAGTGAAGAGGGAATGAGTTTGTGGGCTAGTTAGGGGAAGTAAGCTAGTGGCTTTAATTACATTATGTTTTGGCTTCTGTTTCATGTGCAGAAAGAATGGATCCCTTCAAGGATGCTGATTTCCTCACAGAATTCATTCAAAAATGGAAGGAACATCCTGTTCTGTGGCAAACCAAAAACACAATAAATAAAAACAAAGATGCCAGGGAAAAAGCTAAAGAGAGCATGCTTGTTTTTCTGAAAACAAGGGTCCCCAACGCCACAACAGACACAGTGCAAAGCAAAATCAATTCCATCAGGGGCACCTACAGGGCCCAACGGGTCCAAGTCCTGGCCTCAATGAGGTCTGGGGCTGCAGCTGACTCCATATACAAACCAACCCTGTGGTACTACAGTCAGCTGCAGTTCCTGGACGACCACATTGAGACCAGGGCATCCATGTCTACCCTTCCCCCAAGAGGTAGCTCCCAGCTTCCCAGCAGCCAATCCTCCAGTGTTCCCTGCAGACAAGAGCAGGCAAGCTCGGAGGAAGAGCAAGAGTTCCTGGAGGACCCCAATTGTGAGCCATGGAGAATGGTATGTGTTTTTTGTATGAATTTAGTTAGTATATGACAAGTATAGTAATAATGTTAAATGTATGTTACTATTGTTCTAAATTCTATGTGAATCTCCTAAGTTTAGGGATAAGATCAATAGTCAATAGTCAGTAGTGGCAAAACATGATGGGGACAAAATTGGCCAATTAATAATGTTTATGAAGGAGTGGGTGGCATTTTCAGATAGGCCAGTAGGGGGGAGTAACGCAATACACCTGCAAGGGGTCCCAGATGGAAGACACCCTTTTTGAGTACTATCTAGTTGACACTAAATTTAATATTTAATTTTTGGGGGAAAAGGCCACTTATTTGCTAAATTAGGCATGCAACAACCCACATAATTCCAGGGGGACCATGTCTGAAGGTGTTTAAGGGGCCACATAATTAGGGATGGCGACCCTGTGTGTAATATATATTGACATTCAATTTGCATCACTCATGATTTTAAAAATGTGTGTGATTAATGACAAACACAAATAAAATATGTTCCTTTTTTTGATACACAGGCAGACCCAAGCCAGGAAGAGCCAGGGCCCACAGGGAGCCAGGAAGAGACAGGGCCCACAGGGAGCCAGGAGGAGCCAGGGCCAACTGCAAGGCAGGAGGTGGCAGAGCCCACTGGGAGCCAGGAGGTGGCAGGCCCCAGTGGGACCCAGGAGGCACGCCGGCGGGATACCATCTCCCGGATCCCTCCATTCCGCAATCCCAATAAACGGCTCAGGAGTATGCGACAAATGGAGGAGGAGACCCAGGGCCTGCTTCGCCAAGCTACTGCAGCCATCCGAGAGCCACCCAGTGAAGTTGAGGGGTTCGCAGCGCTCATTGCAGCCAGGCTCTACAATCTGGAGCAGAGCCAGCGTGTGCGCTGCGAACTCCTCATCTTCCAAGCCATAAGCATGGCATCCCTGGGGCAGCTCGATGACGACACCCACATTGTGCGGATTGCTCCTCCTGTCCTTGCTGCTCCTCCTGCTCCTGCTCCTGCACCTGCTCCCGCTCCTCCACTTCATGAGGCTGCTCTGGCTCCTGCCACCTCATCTCCTCCAGGAACCCAGCCCCCAAGGACTCGGGCTACAGGGAAGGCTGCAGGGAAGGCTGCTGGGAAGAAAAAGCCCAAGAAATAATACGGTGCCCCTGATGGAATTTTAATGTGGACTCACAGGCTGTATTTGTGGCTTCGGGGACCCTTGTTTTCAGAAAAATTCAAGCATGCTCTAAAGTGCTGCCTTCCTTGGCATCTTTGTTTTTATTATGTTGTGTTTTTGGGTTGCCACCTTTTTTTTTGGAATTTTTATGAAGACTAAAATAAATGTTAATTTTTCAGCCAAATTTCACCATGTTTCTTTATTGTAGATTTGAGAGATCATTATTGAGTGGGCAGACCCATTACAAAATAAATATTGCAAACATTAACAAGGTAAAAAAACATGCTTGTGGGTGAGTTAAAGAAAAAATTAGGTTGTTGCAGACACTTCACACACTCCTAAATCAACACAAAATAGAGATTACAAATAAAATTGGTGACAAAAATATAAAAATAAAAATAAAAGGTGGACCAATATATATATTTAAAATGTTTAAGATGGAAGATACAACTAAATAACAGAACACAAACATTATCAAACAAGAAAGAAACT